>NW_019213269.1:714346-834057 GCF_002532875.2 Varroa jacobsoni | reverse complement strand
TATATATGCATTCGTTAGTAAAATTAATTTCATAGTGTAGTTTTGTGCTCTGAGATAACGATCGTTCATCATATACGCGCAAAACACACGACTTAAAGTAACATTGTCTGCTTTTAATTACATTAAACTTGATGATTGACTTGGGAAACTTTTCATAGGTTAAGAGGAGGTACCACAGATGATGGGACGATTATTATAAGTTTACGGATGTTGGGTGCCCAAACGAAACTGTTAATTGGATGGATATAATAGGGATGGAAATCAACTTACCCTTTAAAGCAGTATGAAGTCTTTTTAGTGCGTTTGTCGATAAAGCACAGTGGATTGACGGGGTGTATCTTCTAGTTTTTGCAGCGGAAGTTAGTAGAAAGCTGCATTTTTATAGTTCCTGCAGTTTTAGAAAAACTGTTCTAATAAGTAAAGGAAAGCTTGTCTGTTGTTGAAATATTCAATACAACAACTTTAGTTTATCCAAAAATATCGCTGGAACTTAATACATCAAGTTAGACTGAAGAGAACGTCCTGATATGAGAAGTATGTTACTTCATTTGGTTAAATCGAAACAAAGACTTCAGCAAGGTCAAGCCTAATTTGTATTATTGATTCACTAATAAATTAATCTATTACACATGAGCTACTTAAGACTCATGTCTTTATATGGTTGGTATAGAGTCAAAACTAATGCGCGTATATAGACCTACCATGTAGGTCTTGCAAACGGTACTTTGATTTGAGTTATGTAGAGCTATTAACTCACGCTCGTACCGTCATACACCGCATGTATGCATGCACAATTTATATGTTAAAGCATTATGCCGTAACGGCATATATGAGTTTCCCATTGACACCTTCCAGAACACACGCTTGCAGTCGACCTTTGTTTATATTTTCCTTCTTCTTAGGACAGTTTGTATTACATAATTCTGAAGGATTCGCGATGAGTTAATAGCACAACTATGAGTAGATTTTACTGTGTTATAGAATTTTTACCTTAGAAGGGGTTTGTTTATATGAAACTCAACACAACCCAAACCAAAGCCTAGTCTGGCCTGAAAAATTAACGATAGACTCCTTGTGCAACGACTTCATTTTACTGAGCTCTGGAAATCGCGAAATTGGCAAATGTTATAGTCGTAAACAAATATTTTTTGCTTCTTCCATAATTCATCTTCTATATGCAACCAGTTATTAGAAATTAAGCACTAGATAGCCTTGAATTTCCGCGAGCATGACTGACTCTCCTATAAACAGAAGCAGTTGTTTCTTATTTTGGGTCACTGGTGTTTGCTGAACAAGCCCTTGCTAGATCCTTACACGACCTTGAAGATATAAAAGACCTAGAAGATAATAAAAAGCGCGCACCTTGGACAAAAACAGGAACAAACATGTTGTGTTACGTACAAGCTGCGCTAGTGTATACGGTTAAACTATTTTCCTTAATATGGGTTTAGTGCCTCTGTCCTTGCTGCATGCACTGTATCGTTGCGACTTCAAGTATTGCAAAACAACTAAATCGATCTAATCTGATTTAAAAGCGAAAGAAAGAAAACAGCTTAAAGGCGCCTACATTCTAGTAAGTAGCACTTCAAACTTCCTGCTCGCGTTCCCTTTCTATCATTTCCGCCGCTGTCTCTCTTCGTTACTGTCGTCGCGTTCGTTTCTCTTTTGCCCTAGCGCCTCTTTCGCTTGAATTGCGAAGCCCCCCCCGCCGCCTTCCGGCGCAAGCTGCTGCGAAAAAAACGATTCCATTTGATCGAACATCCATCCAGGCTGATGATTTTGTGTGAATCCCTGTGGGCTGTTTATTTCAGTAAGTTCGCCCGGTCGCTCCGGGGGCTTTGTGGAACGTTTATGGAAAACAGCTTTTTAGGTCGACGACCACACCGGAATGGAGCATATCGATGCCGGGGCTCTGGCTCTGCAACTGCTATCTCCTAGAGAGAAACTGCGTGACGTTGTAATTACAGAAAGCGGGACAAGACGGGCCGTCCAAAAGGAAAGCACGCACCACAGTGGAACAGTAAAATCAACTGATAAAATGCATGAGATAATGAGGAAATGAGCGAGACGAAACGAAAAAGCTCACAGTTTCGCGCAGCACGCGGCTCACCCTACTGTTAACAGCATCATACCATAACTAACATTAGCTACAACTACCGAACATATAGTAAACAAATTTAAAATGATAGAATGCTCCCCCTTTTACAAGCCATAGACAGCGCAGCAGGCCATGAAGTTGCTACGTCTACTAAATGGCGAAAGGTAACGTTGTCTGATCTAGCAATCAGCTACAGCAGCAGCAGCAACGATGCTCCGTTGACTGGCGAAAGTGTCTACCTGCATAACAGATAGGCAGGCTTTTTGCCCCATCCCTGGCGTTATCTGTGGGGCGAGCTATTTTACCCTTTCAACAACTTCCACAGCAGTGGCTGCAATTGGAACTAACAAGTACGACGATAAGTGTTAGCTAGGAGTGAAAGCTAACTAGCTAAAAGTGATGCCCTTTCCTGGTGATGCCTCTTCATCGGATTGAGGTAGGAAGAGCTTGCAAGACAAGCCGCTTGTCCGGATCCGTGCTGTAGACTAGCAGCTTTACAGAGTCCTGCTCATTTCTGCTGCGTCTGTGTGGCGCTAGCGGTGGTTACTCTTGGAAGCATCTTGCACTTAAGTGTTTGGTCTTCAACATGCGGGTCGTACCGGTTATGCTTCCATGCCTGATTTCGCTCTTGGTTATGTTCTGGCCGGCAGCACAGGTGCGTGGTGATGCGCTAAAGAAACTTATGAAAAACGGTTTCCCATTGGCTCTCCTAGCGGCTCCGCTGGCGTTAAGCTTTAACAGACAATATGGAGGCGGTGGTGATGACGATGAGAAACCGTACGTGTTACCGCCACCCCCACCGCCTCCACCGCAAATTCGGATTATCACCGTACCTCAGCCGGTGCCAGTGCCAGTACCTATTCACCATCATCACCGGTCGATAGTAAAACATCACCATCATAAAGGCAAGACGAAGATAGTTCATGTGCCAGTAAAGAAGAAGCATAAGCTGATCATAGAAGAACACCATGACTTCGATAAGAACGCATTCAATTTTGGCAATGGATTCGATATGAAGCACGAACCTCAGCCACTGATTACGCATGGCGAAAAAATCGACCTCGGCACTTTTGGTCATGGCTTCGGTGCTCTGAACTCCGGTCATAATGGAGCCAGCGTGAAACTTGCGGAAGGCGGCTATCACATAAGCAAAGGTGAGCTGGAACCCAGTACTCTTCATTTAGGTTATGGACGTGGGCTTGATCAGTTCCACAACTACGCCCAGCCCCTAAACCATGGACAGCACGACAATTTGCAGAGTCATGCTAGCTCTGCCGTCCATACACACATTCATGCGCCTGGAAACTCGCATCGTCCCGAGCCAAATCCGCGCTCAGATGGCCACACAGACAGTGACCGCCAAGCAGACCTGGGGCAAGCGATTCACCGTGTCGAGCACCGGTATCAACGACATAGCGGCGAAAACTCTACATCGCGACGCAGGATAAAGCAACATCAGCAAATTAGGCTAGTTCGCAAAGAAGGTCAGAGAAAGCATGTTCCAAATAACAAAGAAAAAACCGCTAGGATTGATTCTATAGCAGCTCAATAAGATATTGCAGTAGCAGCAACAAAATGTAGAAAAGAGCTTGATCAAATGGATGATTGCTACAATAAGGATGATCGTAATTGGATTCGGATTATGAATAATCACTAATAATACCCGTAGCCGGACTGTCTCAGATGTAATGTCGAGATAATGTGTTGCTCTGTTTGTAAGCTATACACAGTTTTCTCAGTAAACACGTAAGGATCTCGAATCGATCATTTTGTAGTTAATGGTCCTGTCGTCCGGATGTCTTATTCCGGACAGTAGGAAAGTAAATACGCAAGACCAATCGGATGGAACTAATTCAATAACTGGAGTGGAAAAAAATCAGGATACAGAACGGTGAAGTAACGAGACGCTTATTGATAGTGAAGAAATGTTATTCTAGATAAAAAGCTATCTTCTAACAATGTGAATTATTTGAAAAGTAGAAATTTTCAAAATTAAGTTTAGAGCGAGGCTATGATTTTTTTTTAGACCACATGAGTTTTTGTGAAATTTGCGGACAGGAAACCAGCTTTTCCAACAGCTTATTCAAACGTCAAATTCGTTATGTATTAAGGCAGACGCTTACGTTGGCACCCAATTGATGAAGTCGGCTATTGGAGTTGTTTTAATGATTCGTTCGAAGGCGTGCACACCCTAACTGATCGTGCTAGTAGAGCTTAAGCAGACAAACCTCAATGAAGCCCAGTTATTTAGAAGACTTGGAAGAGTGTCAGCTCAGTGCTCAGAAGGCATTTTCAAATCAACAAAAACCAGAACAGGATGTGAAGAGCGTAGTAGCATTGGCTTGAGGAGTGAATCGAAAACAAAGTAAAACAGCTACGCATTTATGATTCAGTACCACAAAGACGGCGTCCCCTTAACAGCATATGTGTTTGAATTCCACTTTATTTAACTTGGGTTCTTTCAGTAACAGGGAGCAATGTACAATTATATATATATATACGGATTAGGTGTAATTGTATCGTATATTGACGGTTTAATTGTACCTGCATAGAAGATTGTAGTGTTGTGTGTCATTTGACAGTGCCCATATTTATTAAGTGCCTATGACATGTGAAGGTGACTTACCAATAAAAAGCTAACTATGACAAAAGTGAAATAAGCAGACTTCTGTTTTGTCCGTGAGAAATACACGCCGCTAGGTATGTTAGCGACACTTATTATATAGCTATTTGTACGGTGTCGGGTCGAAATCGCCGACCTATTTCAGTCAAGTAAATGTAGCCCGTTCATGGCGTCTCGGCAGGGAAAATCCGAGAGCGATACGATAATGTATTAATAATGTGCGAGCTTCTAAAAAAAAAAACTTTCACTCAGTCAAATCGATCGCTAGTGGTAAGATGTTGTAAGACGTTGGGTCAATTCATCATGGAGAAGAGAAGTGCATCCGAATGTTAAGTGTTGATTTTCCTTGTTAAAGATCTTTCAAACATAGGATATTATGCCAAGGAGTCCAGGCTGGTAGCTGTTGAGGTTATAGAATTATACATCGTTCAATCTCTCGTAGCGCACAAAGAGCGTGATTTGAGAAATCTTTATTATTTGTGTAAAATAATTAGCAAATACTTTGTAATACACGTCAAATGAGTCTTATTCTGTTTTATTATTGCTAAGCTAAGGATGATCCGCTCGCATGTTGAAACAATAAACATGCGAGCGGGACAACACAATAGACGTGTAGCTGGTCTAATGTGTTTATTTGTTGTTAAGCTACAAACGACTACATCCAACAATGTGACGTCTGAAGGTGATAAAGATTGGCAGTACATCAGACCACTTGACCGTACTCGCAAATGTTTTAGATCTATTTCCGCGTGTGTGACGGGTGAACCATGACTTGATTCTCAAAAAGTTACCATTTTTCATGATTGAAAATGATCGAAAACTGGTAGCTAAAATCCGACTTGAACACTTATTCACAGGTTACAGAATAACTCTGATCATCTTCGTAATGCTAGATTTTTTTCCCTTAGATTTTGAAGTTCGCCAAATCACTTTAGTTCTTAATCGCTTAACATGTTGCGCACACCGCCGAAAGTGGGTTTTTTATGATGTGATATAGATTGGTACCAATTTATTTATTCATTTTATATGTCCAAAAGTGATCCAAAAAGAAAAAAAGGAAAAAGGACGCTGTCACTAATTTCCTAACAACTGGAATACGACGAATTTTTAAGATGATATTAGCTTTGAACAAAGTGGTTGATCTATGCTCCATAGCTGTAACTAGAGGTCACGCCCGTATGCAGGTCAAAACAAAAAAAAATAGGCGTATTTTAGCTCGGTTAGGTTGAAGTACGTTCTTCAAATCTGTCTATTTACTACTGATTTATTTAGTCGTAAAATTAGTCCCAGACGGCAAAAGTGTCGACGACTCCGCTAGGTCGTTATTATGTTGAACACATGGACAGCGTGCGGAGATTTAAGGCATGACAGGATGGCAAAATATAAGTTACAAAAAGTGCGTAACAGTCTTGGAGAATGATGCGCCCATAGGCCAGGTAACGAAGTTAGCAACGTCGGAAAGCAGATGCGTGCGCGGCCTCTTGCGCAGCCAAAGAAAGAAAAACAAATATGTTTGTAGAAATTGATATCTTTTTTGTTCAATTGTAAATTGTTTTTAACAACATTTTTTATTGCTCACATCATTAATGTATGCTATAATAATAATAGTATTTGCTGCCGTCGCAAGAGTTGAAGTTTGCGTCAAAGCCGTTAGCTCTGTGGTCGTACTGTTCAGTCCAGATATTTATGTTTAAAGTGAGAATTAACATAGATTTCTTCGACGGAAAAAAGTTTTTGTCAATAGTCCAAACCAGCACCATAATTGCTTTCATCTAATTGCAATGAATTTGACGCTAACGTTGTAAATACACTGGAGCAGACAATGTTTCGAAATAACAAAGAACGAGCAGCTATGTAAATTCAGAAAAAAAAAACTGGTAGAACAAACGCTACATAATATTAATAATGGTATTTGTTATAAAATAAAGTACACATCGTGTCCAGACACAACTTGAAGACCCTGACAAGTAGGTAGCTTGTGAACAGTAGGAAACTTTCAAACTAAGTTGTTCGCTGATCGTGCGAGAAATGTATCTCTAAACCTTGTAGTTATAAAGAGTGTTCTTCTCTGTGCAGTTGACGTCCCGTAAAGGGGCATATCCAGTGATACAGGGGATACTTCCTAGTCGTTGGAACCGACGTGATGATCTTTCGCGCTTGGGTACACCTTTACGATAAACTGAAAAAGGCTGTGAGGTCTTACAGCTAAGTGGTCCAATTCATTGCCACCACTAAATTTTCGCCAGATTTGACGCAAATAGAATTCATGATCGCGCGGACGACCTGGTGCAATCACTGAGCCCCTACGGGAGATTTCAGTCTAGAACTAAAATGGCACAAAAAGGGTATTTCTGTCTGCACCTAATCGATTTAAGATATCATATGATAACCTACGGAATTGCCAAACAAAGACTTCAGCAACTGAGGGTCCCTTTCGCTCATCGGCTGTTGAAGAAGTGTTATAGTTTCAATGTATGTCAGCTGCAGTTCCCAAAGCAGAAGAACGTTCGTGCATGCATACTTCCACAATAACGTGAGTGAGATAAGGTTTGTTTACAATTGGACATCGTGTGGCTCTCCGGACACTGCGCGAAGACGTCCTTAAAGGTAAATTTTTGCAGTGACATCGCTTCAGTTAGGGCTGTTCTCGGGGCTTACTGTTTAGTATTATCAATTTAATGAAAAATACATCTGTCGACAATACAGCCCTGTCCTGTAAACCTGAAATAGAACGACCAGCCGCTGTGACTAAATAGTATTAAGAGAGGCAGTTTGCAAAACGAATACTGGCAATAACTGGTTCGTATAAAGGTGCGGTCTAAGACGTTTTGCAAAACACTACGTTATTTAGAAATGGCTATTTTAAGAGAAAAATACGAGGGGTTGAATGTGCATTTTGAGGGTACATTAGTGCAGCGTGTGCGATATACTGAAAAGGGAAGAGGAAAAAATTCCTTAGTTCAATTAGTTATCCTATTTGAGCGGTACGAAGCAGTTAGAGAGGAATATTTTCCATAGCATGTTTACGTTTTCATAATTCATGTTGCGAGCTTCATGTTACGTTTGATATACCAGCAGCAGCAGCAAAACACCCTCAACAATTTCATTTTGCCAGTACCTCGCGAAGGGTTTTTACATAGAACGCTTCGTGCGACTCGGTTATTAACAGATATCGAATCGATTTCAAGTCTTCCCGACCGCAACATGGGACGAATTTTTTTTGACAAGGCTGCAAGAAATTTACGAAAGGCGAACAGAAAAATGACACACATTTTAATCCTGTTTTTGTTACGGACATATGTGTTTATTTACTAACTCTTCATTTCTCTGTTAGGTTAGGTTGGAATAGGTAATTAACTGTTAATTAATGACGACATCTGCTGCAGTTGACGGCTTGATTTTAGACAACTCGTTTTTTGTTGTTATCGTGTCGTTTTAAATACAATAACAACAACACAAAGGAGTTTCTGCCTCCAGCAATATCCTGTTGATTCTATACCGATTCGATACTAATAATAGTGATCAAAGCGCATTACTCATCTAAAGCTATTCAACGAGCGGTCGATTACCGATTTTTTTTTGCTCATTCTGCTTTCACGGGTATCTACTTCTCTTTATATGTGTGTATATATACGGGTCTATGTGTATGTGTTTGTTGTATATAATTGATCTACAGTATTAGAGAGATTTGTAGCCATTCAGTAATGTTTCTTCTTTTTATTATTACTGTCAGTATGCTTTTTCTTCGTTGGCTTTTCACCTTGTTTACGTAATCGCTAATGGGTCACTTTTCTAGAGTTTTAGAATTCCTGTTTTATCTATTTGTGTGTATATATGACATTTTAATAATTGTTGTGTTGTTTTACACATTACAACAGCAGTAATATCTTGTGCTGTTACAATGATATCTATTACTTAACTGATAACATGGTCGTAGTAGTTTTGTTTGTCGTACATACTATTTGTACTTGGCATGTTCAACACTTAATTGAAGGTCATCGTATTCCCTTTCAAAGAACAATTGATTTTTTTCCCCAATGTTACCTTTCCTGCGTGCGTTTATCAATCGTCCGTGTCAATCGAAAAAAATCATTACACACGAGTACAGGCACACGTCGTTGCATACACGAAAACGAAAACCCATTCTAGTTGTCTTCTTAGCAATAAATATGGACATTTAGTACAATGATCTCTAAACTGACGGCAGGCCAACCGCAACGTATCGTTCAAAGCGTGCTTGTATTAATAATAAGGAGCTCATAGTGGTGACGGATCACAAACGAAGCTGTAAGTATCTTCGATAGCCTTAAGACTGTTCAGGATATCAGTGAATCAGCCAGACTGGAGTCATCCTATCAGTCAGTTTGAACAGATGAACCTTCGAGCGACCTGTGGATTTTTTACAAGGAAAGACTGAGCCAAAGTTTACTGTGGTCAGTTACATCATGCTACAGTTGCTCTTACCATCGGGGACAAAAGGACTAGCACACAAAAGCTATATAAGTGTTGTTAGTTTATTTATTGCCACGTATGTGACAAAATCATGGCGCCAATGGCGCTCAGTGCACGGAAGTTCGAAACGTAATAGCCCACTGCGGAGACAGGAGCCCCTTTAGATAAGTGTTTCATGTTAGTAAGTCGCTATCTGTGCCATAGTTCAGAAGGAGCGGGCCTAACAGATGTCATATTGATTTATATTATTATTAAGACTGCCTTTTTAAAAGATCGAACTATCGAACCTATTCTGTCGGCTACTTCTGAGCGTTTTCATGCGTCGCTCAAGTCCTATGCCTTCGAGTCAACGTCAGCCCTTTCAGAGGTTGCGTTAAAAGGCTTGCAGATATATATACGTACGCATATACTATGTCATCTGTTAACGCTTAACGTAAACGTTTCTAAACGGTGCATATGTGTAATTATTGGATCGGCAGTTGCCCAAGCTGCTGTTCGTTGAGAGAAAATATAGTGATAACTCAGATCAGAGATGATTTTATATGATGAAATAAGCTTTCCTATCATTCAAACAAATAATGATTATCGGGAGCATTGTTCCATCATTACAGATGGATACAAAAAGGCTCAACCACTGTCAAATACCCGACCTTAACTAGATATATTTCGCACTTCTGGATAATGGATTTCCTTAGATGATAAAAATCGATGCACCGCTATATCGGATATTTATGCGGATGCCCGTTTAGACGACGCACGTTTTGGGGCACGTAGATACGATTTAAAAGCATAAAAAAACGTTATACCCTATTCAAATACACGCGTATATGTGTCGTTTACTTGTCCTACACATGTATTCGCTCAGTTCGATCCTATATTTTAAGCCTATATCGGATCATGTAATGATGTTCTCATACACGTTCATTGTCACAGTGAAACAGATCACTGTTCAAAGTTCTTACTTTAACAAACTAATAGTGAACGAGTGAGTAGGTATGTTCTTTCAAGACCACCAACATCACGTTAATGCCAAACTTAGAATTTTCCCAAAGTCAAGGACTGTTAATAGGCCACGCTGTCCATATGCGCAGCCTGCATTGGCTACCTAGTTACACTGAACAAGTAAAATACTGATTGCTTTCTACACTAAAACTACTGTATGATTTTCTACCATCAGATGAAATCGCTGCCGATCGAAGTAGACGCGCTCAAACTATGGAATCAAATACACCACAGCCTGGGGCACATATTTGAGCAGATTCTAAAGACCACCGTTATTAGTTCGTTACCATACCTACACTAGGACAAATTGATTTTTTCACTAAAAGTTAGTCGATTTTTTTTTTTTCAATTTGGGCAAATGAGGCGTCTTCGTTAAGGTACTAGAATTATACATTTTAACACCTTTGACAGGGTCCATTCCACAGAGAATTATGAATTCAACTAACAGTAATTCGGTGCTTTCAATGAAACTTCACAACTCATTTGGCCGTGGTGAATATAGGTCCAGTCGCTCAACTCAGCCAAAGATGAAGGAAAACAATATTATGAATTTCTTTCATTTCAAGTACATCATTCCAATAACCAATGGGGTTCACAAATAGAGTTTCTGGAAAAAGTACCGTGAGTCGAGCGGCAGTAATTTTACACAACTGTCCTATTGTAATTATTCCTATGATCGGCATTCTTTCGTCGCTTGGAGAGGACCAATTAATTGCACCTGCTGTACCCCCCTAAAAGCCTGCCATTCGTAATGATAGTAATCTCATGTTACTAGATAATCTTCAGCTCACTATTATATATAAAAAAAAATCCACTTAAACAAGTACGACGACCTATCGTTTTTGATTCTTGTTATTTTATTGTTTGCCGAACTTCGGCGGCGAACTTCCACCGGATTAACTTCATTTGATGATCTATCGGACTGACCCAGAACTACAACTTCCGCATCGCAGTGTTCCTCTATAAAACTAGTAAAATTTGTTTGACAGGGACTGCTTGAACGGCCTTAAGGTGAACGAGTTCGCAACAATCGATCTCTAAAGCTGGGAGAAACAAGGGAATAGTGGATGACTGGAGATTTTTCTTATGTTTCCGCGAAGACATTGAACATATTCGCATACCATATTTGGGGGTATTTCACGGCTGCACGCCGTCATGGCCGAAAACAAACTCTCATTTGAAGTCTAACCCATTGCTTTAGCTTTATGATAATTATCATTTCTACGATACGTAATGCGGTAGAGTATGATAGAACAACAACTATGTACATATGTCATCTGTTCAATCTGCCAAATACACTATTATGTTCATTCACGTTTCTAGAACTGACATATCTACAATGTATATATATATATATAACTTCCATTTTTCTAGCCTGCCTTGGAGGTACGCCAGAACACTGAACAACTGTTATATGCGTATTTACCGTATTTTATCATAGGGGGACTTAGCTACCCATTTAACTAGCTATAACAATAGCATTGTAAATGTACGAGTAATACCAGCAACCCATAACATTTATTACGGCTCGATACCTATTTAGATACGCATCATATAGTAGTACGATGATGATAAAGGATCGTACCGATTAGATAATACCTTGAACATAAGCAATGCTCCGATCATTTTTTTTTTATCTCTATTTAGCTCTGTTCCGGAGAACGTTAACAATATGCTACCCGTTCCTGCAGCGTCCGTCACGCGTACACTATCACGAAGAATGAGCCACTGCCAATTTCTGTAGAAGTTATATATGCCGGTTTGTGCCTCATTGGTGATGGATTCAAATGGCTCTCTAATTATGGAGTTGATTATTAGTAGTATTAGTACTAGTTTTCTGCTATTATATATACACACACACATGTATATATACATATACGTATAGATGACACTTTCTCTAAAGAGTAATAGTCATAGCACGCCACTAATGCACACGTGACGAGCTGTTCTCCCCTCAGTGGACAAGTAAGGGGCGAAGGCTGTTTTACCAAATAAGTGTCAATCAATCGAAGGGAAACTGTCAGATGACGCTCTTGCAATCCAACACTGCTCCACCGCCAGTTAATGATAGCGATATCCACGTTGGCCGTCGTCCATGCGAAAATCGACAGGGCAGAGGTAGCAGGATTTTAGTACACAGGGATTCGTATTGCCGTATCGTGTGACTTTGTGCTTCACTTCCCTAGATCTCCTTGTTATACACAAAGATGCACTTACCTTTCTGTCCAACCATGTAAACACCTTCGAAGCATATTAGCGACCTTATACGGTGTTACCTCATAAAATATAGCCGCTCTTTATTAGCGTTTCGTCTGATTTATATTTCGAAGTATAGTAGTTTATAACGATATATACGGGCTGGCCACTGCACTGCAATCTTTCGTACACCCAATCTTTTTTGCGTTTCTCTAACAGGAGCCGAAGTTGAGGATCAGGTTGTTATTATTACTGGTATATATAGATAATGGCCGTAGGAACGCTGTTACCGATTTGTGTTCACTGCATGGAAGCAAGCATTGTTCATCCGGGAATGAAGTGATCCTGCCAATGCAATCATCACTTCGTTTGAGACTGCATCGTTTTCGACCTATGTGTGCAAGCCTCCTATTATTCGAAACTGTTATCGTGTTGACTGGATCGTTGGCCAGGTTCCGAACTTGAACAGGAATATCGGCCTTCCTTTGTTTGTTCCTGTGTGTAGTTCCACCGACCGATTATATACGTGGGACATAGCTGCAATGTGCTATTCAACTACTGTTGCTTAGATATTAATGTACTGCCACTTTTATGGGCATCGGTTTGCATGCACTATGCCCGACGCGCCACCCTGCATTCTATGACTTGTCCATCTCTTAAACAGCTCGGATATCCCGAATATGTATGTCTGTCTTTACTTAGTAATTTCTTATATCCCATTGTGTTTCACAGAAATAACTGCCATTCCCAGAAACCGAAGATGGAAACATATTTATCCATTTAGTAGCGTCTTCAGGGGAGAACCAAATCGAAGGTACGAAGCCTTAATAAACCTTCGATTCTCATTTGCATCGCAGTGCTCAATCAAGTCAACGTACTGTGCATAATCTTTTATAAACTGAAATTTCAAGTAGCGCCTTGAACATCATCATGTGTGTGCCTATTCTTCCGTATGTCTTTAGCAGTTGTCCTGTCTATTTGCTTTTCCTTTTTCTATAACAATGAAACGATCGTACTGGAGTATTACAACTGTTATAAAGAGGAGCATTGTCCTTTGCGTCATGTTCTATTAGGGGTTGTTGCTGCCACTGTTGCCCCCGTATTTATGGCTGGGTGTTGCGTACGAATTAATGCTGTTATTAAATGCTATCCCGGTATTGGATCCAGCCGCGTTAGGGCTACGCGGCGGTAGCGGATATGATGACGTTCGTTTCGCTGATCGACGCCTCTTTGGTAAAAGGCCGTGAAAACCAAAATACGCTCCGCCTGGGCCGCGCACCGACGATGACAATAACATCCGTGCGTTGCCCTGGGCCGGCCGTGCTGAAATCGCTGATCCGGGTGCTCGAAGATCTGATAAATGCTGTGCGTATCCGTCAGTTAAGGGCTGAAAACAGAGACATGGTTAAGCACCAAATATATTTGAAATGGTTAGAGTTGCGTCGGATAGAAACATCTGTATTATTTAAGTTATGAAGCCTAGATAGATTTTCGTAGTTTACGAACAATGCTGAGGGATGCTTTGCTTACGATGTACGATAGTCCTTTTCTTAAAAATGTTATTAATGATTTGTTGACCGTACACCGTAGTGTAAACCCGCCGTCCAGACCGCATGATCAAACATGGATGGTCCTAATGGATAAGCTCCTTTTCTGTGTGACGAAAAACTCAACAATTTCCAAAACTTCGACACACAAGGTAAAACTAAATGAAGCTCATGTTATTAGACTAACATTACCAATGGATTTTATTGTTGAGGTTAGTAAAGGTAAAAGCAACATTATTACTGTGCTTACTGTTGCCTGCGACTGAAGCTTTTTGGCAACCTTTCCTGCGATGAAAATTTTCTCCGGAGCGATCCCTAGTGCTGAATAGACACTAATGTCTTTCGCCGACCCATAAGCGGCATGGTAAATAATCTCCGCCTCGTTTTGCAGCTTACGAAGATAGTCAGTTTTGTGTTGTAATGGGCCCGTCGATAAACCCTCAACGAATGAGACCAATCCATGCGGGAAATTATGTTGTACCAACCAGGCCACGACCCTTCGCTGCTGCATATCGGGCCTCCCTAGAAATTGGAAATATACATACAATGAAAATAAGTTATGTATCTTGCACCAGCCTCCTGCGAACCACTTAATAAGCAAACATTTAACAAAAATAATAACAAATGTTATTCTATTACTTTTGTCGTATGTAAGCTTCTGTGAATCCGTAGGATTCGAATTTACGAGAGCAGCCCCACACTAATACTGGACGCAAGCATCGACGAGCTAATTTTTTGTGATCACGATTATTTAAATCCATCTGTGTCTTAAAAATAACGTCCGTGAAATGATCGCGGAAGCGACGTTCAACGACCATAGATAAATAATTAAAAGAAAAAAAAAAATGTAATTATTTTGTGTTAAGTTACCGCTAGGACACCATTTTGATGTGCGCCATGGTGTACCAACACAAAGCATTATCAATCCTTAGTAGATCTCTTAACAATGCTTGAAGGTGGCAAATTTTTCTAACATCTGAAAAAGTCTATCACACATTATCAACCAAAAATTATACTATATCATAACAGCTGTATAGCCCCCCATCCTAACTAGCCATATAGTCCCCATCTTGAATGTAATGGCCATCATGATACTACAAAAATATGGAATTATTATTCACAGTTTAAGAGACGATTCGAAATGGGCTTGGAAAGGGACTGATATTTTCCAAAGTTGAAGGGAACGTTATCCACACGTACGACCATAGCGAGTATATGCGATGCGATTTCTGCAAAAACGATTGCAAATGCTAAAGAAACTGAGCGCTTCTTAAAATTAGCTCCTTCTTCGTCGTCATCATCATTTAGCCCTCTGCAGTAGCTACTATGTGCAGTGTTTTTTAAATCCTTATTAAAAAAAGTTCCATTCTACGTGCACATGTATACAGATGGATGTTGAGTCACTCGATCTCTCGACTCGGCAGGAACACCCCGACGGGTGTGTGTTATTCTTGAACGATTAATTTGTTTCTTTTAGGTAAACAGACTGCTATAATCCGACCCTCTATAATCGACATACAGCTCTATATGCGTACCTGTGATATAGATGATTAAATATCCGAGTTCCTGCCAATGTCGGACGACATCTACGGCTCCTGCGCGCACTTTCGGATCCCGCCCAGACACCGAAACGGAAGCGGTGAATGATCCGTCGATTGAAAATACCACCGCTTCGGTTTTTGGCGGTACCACAGTTAGGAAAAAATCGACTGTGGTGTGGTCGCCCCTGTAAATTCGTCCAAACGAACGTTAAAATGCAGTATTCGAGTAAGTGGACCCCGCATCCTCAAACACACAGATTGCAAGATGAATGTTTTTGCAAGTTTTCGGCAATATCTACACTATATATGTCGATCAATGGAACAGAGACGACGGATTGGAGCCGTTTTTCTTGGCAATCTGGACGACCGTACAACTAGGGTGTACGATTTTGTGCTATTTAGCTGATCATCTGCAATGGATCAGGGAGATCGATTAAAAAAGCGCTCAATAATTTCGTTTCCGTTGGTTAGATCTACTTATGTACGTAGTACATACCTGACCACCATCTTGACGGGATGTAGGCCGCAGGACAAAGCCTTATCATGGGGAATGAGGAAACTGACACGTCCGGACTTGTCCGTCTGTTCTGTACCAAGAAGTGTCCACTCACCAGTGCGGGTATCCCGCATCACGTGGATATCCACCTGATATTCAATAACAACAGCGGATATCCGGTGAAGCAAAGTGAGCACCAACTAACAAGTAAGTCAACCGAACACGTGACCGCGAAAATTAAATTGTCCGCGATATTGGAGCGACGTGTCCAGCGCATACATTCCCTCGTCTACGACGATGTAAGGTATTCGATTTTTCATAGAGGAACTTCGAGGCTCTCTCATTAGAGCACTGTTCTGCGAAAAACAATTTCCTCACTTATCTGGCTCACTACACTGGTTTACTATCATATAGAAATGCCAACCTTTTCTCCGCTCAGATTGACCATGTCAAGCGGCCCATACACAAAGCGGGCAGAAAGTTGCTGAGGAGCTCCCTCTTTAACGATAACGTCGTTGGCACGATGGTTTGCGGTTACGTTCTGTAAGTGAAAGCATCCCAGACAGATGTAGCAAGAGAACTGATAAATGGCCTGCCAATATCAGCCTATTAGCAAGGATGAACCAAAAAAAAAATCAAAATTTGAGTAATTCTGCAATAGCTTCTAAAAAATCGAGTCCCTTGACCTGTCCGTACCTCGTGTTGCGTTATTAACAGTATTCCATAGAGCAACAATATTCGGTCGGATAGTTTCTCCATCGTAAGGTTTATTTTCGGGCACTCTGGTAACGTACAACAATTGCTCGAAAAACATTTTAACACGTAATTTAATCATCGAAATTTTACCTTGATCTTGACGGAAGTTCTCTTCTTATTCCATTTCTCACGGGGCTGTCCGGCCACAAATGAGAAAGTTGGCGCATCGCTATCGAGACACCGCTGTACAGAGTCGCATCTCACCAACTGTCGGATAACAAAGCTCGCCACGTCCGATGATTCCCAATACGATGCGTGGAATAGATGCGGAAGTGACTGCGCCGGGAAGTTGGCCAACCCCTCTGGACAATACAGGGCATAGTCGATACGTTTGTTGCCCCACCATCGGCTGCTGACTGCAGGACCGTATCACCACGACGATGAGAACAGTTATTCATATGCCCAACAATGCCAGTCAGCAGAAAAGATACCCCACGCGCATCAGGATGGAGAAAACGTTATTTTTTGGTTCTGATGAGCTTTCCGCTTGGCTCGGACTAACAGAGCGCCTTTAAACGACGCCGCAGTAAACAAGATAACTAAGAAATGAAGTGACGGACTCATGACTATGAGGTGTCGGACGCAAATCTTAGCTGAAGCTTGGATTCTTTTAAGTTACTAATTTACGCTGAGCGTTCCATTTAATGCCTGCGATGGTTATTATACTTCCTGCTCGTAAAAGCTTCTGAATTGGATTAAGCGGTTTTAGCCTTCACTAGAAAGAAAAAAGGAAAATGTATATTTGATAACAGCCAGTTATAAAGCAGAAGCTTTGATTAGTATGAGAAAGTTATAGCCATGGGAGTTCCAGAACGTCTAATTTCAACTACTGGATAAGGAACGGACTGACTTTTCGATAGGTGGCATTATTATTACCATTAGAATAGATCCTAGTGACACGCGGTTGTTGCGCCAAGCTTTATGCTACTCGTACCACACGACCAGCCATTTCTATACTACAAACATGCACTCTAACTGTCAGCAATTGCAATTTCATCAGATGCTCTTTACAGAGACTTGTATCCTCTAAAGCAATGTTACAGAAAGCTGCAGACAGCGTCGCTATTATTCCCAATTTGTACATTCTGCTATGAGTGCTCATCTGCTTGAATTTCATTTGCCTGGGCTGTTTATTTGTTCAGTTCTTTGTCTATGACAATTTAGTCTCTACAAATCAAGTTGAATTTTGTGCTTCAGCCAACATATCTACCTGTCAGCACCGAGATGCCAAACCCATTGTGTAGCAACGATGTGTGCACTTCAGAAGGTACAAGACAGCAAGCGGACGTTCTAGCGTACGTAATAGACGTTAGCTATCATCAGTGTTCATATCCGTGTTGCTTCCTAACACCAACTAAGGCAGTCTTCAGCTGTTACGTTCGGTACTTGATCGGGTGTGTGTGAGCGCCCTTCGCGCAATTCGGCAAATAAATCTGCCCAGTTATGCACGCTAGGCAGATGACACCGTTAGGTATAATCCTATCAATTGCAAAATAACCCAGCAAGATGAATCTCTTCGTTTTACAGTGGGTACAATCTAGGACGGGAAGAGGACAGACGCGTCTCGTCTTGCAGCTTGTTGCAGCTTATCTCATTGCAGCCATTCACAGGCAATGCAGCAACATTTACACGCCAACAATAAAAGAGTGTATCGCTTATCGTTATCACCGGGTTCTGTTAGAACCAACATTCTGGCAATCGAATCTAGTTGTCATAATATAGCAAATATAGCACGAGCATTTTGCACCAGCAGGTGTTTCTGTTCTCACGTGTTTGGATGGTGGATAATGGCACGACGGCGTCGGACAGGCCTGACATCGTCGATGAGATTGAAGCTTCACTTGTTCGGCGTCCACTAGGGCTCGGCGCTGGCGGCGTAGGTGTCGGAGCCTTGCTGCAGCAGGTGCTACCCCCACCGCCGCTGCCAATGCCACCGCTGCTTGACAATGGGGTCTCAGTGGCAAAAACCCCTGGGGTGCTGTTTCCAGTGATTGGCAGCGCCGGCGTCGATTGAAGTGTGCCAAATGGAGGTGCCGGTGTTGAGCTCTGACTATGCTGCGCCCCGCCGCTTCCTGTCGCTGCCGCAGTTGTATCGCTGAACAGGTGTGCGTGGCTCTGCATGAATTCCACTACAAGCGACGAGGTAGGCGGGGGGTGGGTGTTCGTTCGTTGTGGTAATTGATGTGTCATCAAGTAATGAGGACAAATTTAGTGCGAAGGCGTGACGGCAGTTTAAAGTTGTGCATGCATGAAACAGCAATAGCAGTAAGCGGTATAGTCCAAGTAATCGAACATATATAACACGTGTATATATATATATATATATATAGGAAAGTGTGTGCGCGGCTGATTAAAACAATGATATCAACCATAGGATCCGAGATTGAATATTCACCACATATGAATAGATGCTGAATAGCACCAAAATCGAAGTCGTTAATCAATAAAACAGTAATAAAAAGAATTATTAAGGGCTCTCCTTTGGACCAGTACTGAAGTGCGTGAAGTGTATTATTCATCGCGAAGAAATGTTAAAGAGCAGCATTTGCACATAACTGTGGAATATGGGATTTCAGATAAGTTGAAATACTGGCCGGTTTTTGGCCACCCTGTGGGTCGGCAGATTGACAGTGGTGCTAGGCGTGAAAAAACATACGCTTATTGCATCGGCGACTGCCAAATATTCACGCCGTTAGTGTCAATTTGTTTTTGCACGCCCCCTAAACGTTGTTGAAGCACTTGTATGTCCCAATACGTCACAGCCTTACTCAATCATTATTATACTAAATGACATAAGACGACAGTGACCCTACGTAGAACTAACGTAAATAAATAAAGCACATGTACATACACACAGCTTATATCTATACTATAAAATATTTACAAGGTACATTAACGTTGAGATCTCATAAGCTGACAAAGGCACTCGGACGGTGCCAACAGATGGACAACATATTAAAGTATTCTTTCCATCAATGATGATGACTAACATACAGTGCCCAATATAGTTAGTTCGCATAAATCGTCATTCCCTTTCTAAAGTGTGTAGCTCCTATATGTACTTGCCTTGTGCCGTGCACCATACTGTCTGGTGCATATGTATGTATAGATGCATGATAAATGAGTGAATGTTATTATATATTCCTAAGTAGTGTCTGTTTTTGTTAATTAGAGCAAATTGTGCTAGGTATATTGCGGAAACACTAAAAATATATAAAGATACTTAAGAAAAAGGCATTATGGATAAGATTACATTGGAGATGTGGCTTTGGCCGTATTGCAACGGTGAAGAAGAAAACACCGACTCCTTTTATAAACAGTGAGAATTCCCATCGTTCTGTTCAGAAAAACGGTACAACTTCAGTGTTATACAGCGAATAGTCCAACATAGAACTGCTATGCAGCAATAATTGTTTGCGTAGCTAAAAGGAAGGGAGGTATTTCGTCATAAGGAGAGTTGACATTCATGAGCGACAGTAATACATTTTTCCAAGTTTTATGCCCCGTACTTAAGCCATTGACCGTTGCCCCCAGTAATGTTATGTACTAAGATGTCTGAAAACACCGATACTCACAGAGATGTATAGGTTGGCCATCGCCGAGCGGATACTTCTGAAAGCGCGGCACGGTAACTGGAGGGATCTGGGCAAACTTGGCTGAAATCAGGGGTTCGACCCGGAGACCAAGAAGATCCGTCGGATGGAACAGATTGTAAACCTACGTGAAACGCACGAAATTAGGTAGAGCTTGAATTCGGACGAATGGACGTCACTTTGTTGCCATAGCCATCGCATCTTGTCTTAATGTGTTAGAAATTTTGGCAAAACACAAGTCAATTATCTGTCGTATCATAAGGCTCATGCCTTAATAAACTATTGGACAAATTAGCATACAGACATAGGACTAGCGGTTGCGACTAACACGAACTTATTATCTCTAGGACCGGTCAGGTCAAGCAAAGGAACACTGAGTTCGTGAATTACATCTGTATATAACGCTCAGTACGTGTTCGATTATCAGCATAATGAATCAAACAATACTTAGAATATTGATTAGATAGAGATTCTCACCTGCGTATTACCCGCTTTTACAATGGGCATTGCCTTGTCTTCGCCCGATACCATCTTTCGATAGCTAAGAATCAAAGCAACAGGCGAACCAAACATGAAGAGGTCCGACGGCTCAAACTCTAACCGGTTCTCACTACCTGTAGAGTTGCTTCTCGGTCGTTGGCTTGCGATTTGCGCACTAAGCAGCTTTTGAAATGAAGGGGCGTTGAAGAACCCAGCTCCCATCTGGCTATCTATGTCGCCTGCGAGTGCTGTCGGGTTTGCTAGAATCGCCGCCGGTGTAACACAACGACGTTCTCCTCCGGTGGCGGAGCGATCGGAAAGCTCTCCAGTACCCGCATCATTACTGATCGATATAAGCGGATTGCTCTTGCTCTCCTGCAGGCTCGTCTCACTGCCAAAATGTGATCCGCTGATGGTCAACTGGTTGGGTGAGCGCGACACCGCATCAAACGCCAGAATTGCGCCAAGACTATCGCCGATAAGGACCACCTGACCCGTGAAGCCCAGTCCTTCCGGTGACTTGAGAAAGTCATGGTAAACAGTGTTCACTGACATAATTGTTGAGTTGAGGTAGTCGACGTATTCAGGAGTAGACACTGCGAAAAGGGGCAGCGCTGCTATCGGTAGCGGGTTCTGGTTGTAACTAATGCCTTCAAACGAGGGCGAACTTTGGAAACTAAACGGACTCAGATTACTGAGTACAGCTAGTGCCTCAGCGCACATTGCTGGGCAAGCAACTAGTCTCGTGACTATACGCGATTGCAACGTGGGATAGTGCTGCTTAATAACGGCTTCGAGTACGTGGGCAAATGTTGCTACGTCCGTACTTTTCGGTTGACCCTGCTCAAGTCCGTGGTCGAGGATGTATCCTCCATGCAGCACAAGAACAAGCACTGACGTGGGGCAGATTAGTGCCATCTGGTGACCAGGCGAGGCGGCAGGCGAGGAGTGTCCTGAAGCCGTCGTCTCCAGGTGGGAGTGTTGAGCCCGCTCCTGGGTTCGCCTGATGTGCGATGGCGCAAAGATGCTCTCCTCTGTGCCACTACTGGCTGTAAAAAAAACGCAAAAAAAAAGAAAAAAATTCAATGAAGCAACAAAATAACGGAGTAATCGGTATCCGAATCAGTATGCAGTTAGTTGAAATTCTAGTACGGAGTTGATGTAATTATGATAGTACGTCAATTTATAGACTGGTAAGGTCATCTACTAGAAGAAAGAAAATAGCATGAATATATGTGTAAACAGTGGGAAGAAGAAGAGTGTGTACAGTTTGTTTTTGATCACAAATACTAACGAACTTCGGCTAAACAACGTTATTCTAAGTATGCATAAACATTATAGATTCGATAGAGAAGCAACATTCGTCGATCGAAAGAGATTCGTAACATTGTGCAGTATAATTACGCTTACTTACCCTCAGCGTTGTTTTGCACCATTTCAACAGAACTCCATTTTGCTAACGGACTATGCGATACATCTTGTGCTGCTGCTGCTGCTGCTGCTGCTTCTTCGAAATCCTCGGCATCGAAAAACTCTTCGCTTTCCGAGTCGGAATCACGTTCTATGCCCACCATTCGCCAGCTCTCGTCCCCGGGAGAGTGTAGCGTGTGTCTTGACCCTGATCGCAGGCCACGTTTCCCCTCTAGTGAAGGGCACACAGAGAGCGGTTTATGTATATTGCCAGCCTTTTGGTAGCTCGAGCCTGTGTCCTTCACATTACCGACGCTCTGGAGCTCGAGGGGCTCACTTGAATCGGCGTCAATTGATTTTAAATCCACATCCCCTTGGCTACCTTCCTGAGCTTCACCTTCGAATCCACCTCTGTTGGCGGTCGCCATCTTCCTAGCAAGTTCGGCTTGTGTTTCGGCCTCAATGCGCCGTACATCTTCCATGGTGAGTCCAAGCCACTCGTCCTGCCATGCCCACGCTTGCCGATGAGCCCGCAGCATGGTCTTCCGTAGAGCTAAAAATAAACAGGAAAAATCAATGGCTGCAGATTTTGTATCATAGGTACAGCAAGTTCAAAAAAATACAGAACGCAATTTTTTCATGAGCCCATATTCGCACGAACGACTTCGAAACGTGGTCATTCTGCTATTGGATTCCATTACAGTCCAACTGTATGGTTCCGCTGTTTATTTTTATTACATACCCTATTTGCCTACATGGAAATACGTTCAAAATTCTGCTGTTGCTGTCTGCGGAAACGAGGTTATTATAGAGATCACGCCTTTGCGCGAAGAAATCATTACAAACCACTCACCGACATCGTGGATAAATCGTTCGATCTTTGTTTGCATGCCCCAATATCGAAATTCCACTTTGCACAACTTGTAAGCACACATAATGGTTTTTCCTCGATGTTCATCAATCCAATTCTCATCTAGTGGACCCCGTTGGGACTTCTCCGATTTGTATATTGTCGGGTCCTCGGATTCGATATAATCAGCCGGCGGTAACTGATCTCGGACGACGTCAATCAGATCTGGAAGATTAGAATACTCGATTATGGGCTTGTATTCCTTCAGACCTCCTAGTAATTCGCGATAACAGAATACGATACCGAAGGCTATAGTGCGTTTTCGTGAGTGTGGCTTTTCAAGCTTTCTATAATTTTGCTCGTTATATTATGCATGCCAATGCGCAGCGTTTAATCTGTAACCTAACCTAACCTATTGTAGGTTTCAAACGATTCCGTTAATGCGGCCTGAGCTACCCTAAGGGCGCGTCGCATGTGTTAAGGCACTTTTGTTTTTGACTTACCGATTTGTCGATTCCGTATTTCATTTCCGCTGAGCTCAAACACGTTTTCCTTATCACCAGCATCATCAAAATACTTCGTCTCAATCTCCAATGAAAACCGATCGACAAAAGGACACGTGTACCTATGAGACGAATCACAAACAAAGGACAGATATTTTTTGGGGAGTTATTATCATATTATTTTTACACTTACATTACGCGCAATACAATACAAACAGACATTGTTGAATGATTAAAATTATCTGTGCAGTCGTTGATAGGGAATAACTTAGTTTACCATTGATGTCAAACGTAATGAAATGACCAGTAATACGTTCAAATCAACTGCAACTTTAAATAGTCGCTAAAAGTTTACTGTTATTATTTTGGTTGTCCAATGGTCCGGGAAGCAGAAGTGTAATGCGAAGATGATTCGTATTTTCCGTTTGGATGAAATGTCTGCATCAGTATAAGCTGGCTTTCCGACGCTATACTCAATATACATTCCAATTGCGCATAGGGATATTGCCATTTTTCAAGAGATTCGATCACCAACTCGTCTACTAACCTGGTCTTAGTATATGGATATGCATTCCATGCCTCCTCTTCAACGGTTAGAGCACTTTTTGGCACGAGACTCTTAAGCCATCCTGGCAGATGTGAGCCCACATGATAGATCTTGTGGGTGAATTGTCCTTGACCGCCAGGCCCATCTTCGTAAGGCTCATTGACGAATATCTCGACGCCGCTACCCGACCCACTACTTTCCTGCCTGCTCTTTTTCTGTTCACGAACAATAATCGATTACAGCATTGATCTGCTTTTTTCTTTGTTCATATCCTGTTCTTCTAATTGGGCATGCACGTTGCTACTACTACACGTGTTACTATACTATGCACACGATATGAATGCAAAGTCAGCGTACATCAATACAAGAACACCCGCAAACGATAGAGGAACAGTGGTACGCATAAGATATTCGAAAAGTAAGGACCTTCAATTTAGAGTAAACAAAAAAGCGTTGAGTACACAAGCACAAAGCGGTTATTACGGTGTCCCTGGAAAGTTTACATTCAGCTCTGCGACTGTCATTTAGCGAGACAAAATGTTAACGATTTTCGTTACTTATCCCAATATTCGACGCAGTGGGCATTTTTACTATATAATATCAGAGATACATTGAAAAACTATACTATCCTCAACTGCCTGTTTCATGAGATGCGAACCTTCGGTGCGTCTGTATAACGCAATCTAGTAAAACTCAGCGAAACCATACAGCAGACGCCTACACTGGCCAGCATGATCACTCGTTCACAAACAATGTACCGTTCGCCCATCCCGTCTTCGATCGGTACTACTGATTATCTCAGTTCTTGATCCCTTTATAAGATTCGATTTTCCAGTGTACATGTTATGGCAGCTGCGAATACGAAGAGCCCATCTTGCCGACGTAGAGCAACACATAAAGATGATCTATGGAGACAAACATGACGGTCGAACCAAAGAACATATGGGCAGCGGGAGGAAAACGGTCTGCATATTTAGAAGATTGAATTTTATAACGACGCGCATACACTCTTCTAAGACTGCCAGTCTGAGTGTAAATGGTAACCCTAAGACATAACAAGCAGATTTTACTCACGGCAATCATATACAGCTGAGCTATCCGGTACTCCTCGACAGAGAGTGGAAGCGGAATACGGTACTCCTTGATCAACATATTGTCGGCTTCCTGGATCAGCTGACGACCGATGCAAGTGAACAAGCCGCCAACCTATAATACGACAACGTCCGAAAGACACGATTTCCACTCCGATACCAATACGAATATCAGCGGTCGGCAGTTGTCAAGGGCGGTCTGGTTACCGCTGGTCTGGATCCGGTTCGCTTGTATTCCACAACCTGCGTGCCCGGCCAGCACGGTGATCTTTCGCTGGGTCAGCCACCCTGGGCTATAGTCGTTATTAACAAGGTGTGTTCCGTCTTTCTGACCTCCTGGGTAACTTTCAAGAAATCTCAGAGCGCTTATAGCTTCGGCCCATCCCGACAAATGATGAAGAGGCGCCGCCGGGCACCGCGATATATCTTGGGAAATCTTCCCGCAACTCAGGAATTTCTGCTATCTAAGGCAACAACAACGAAAACAAAGACAGCAAATGAATATGGAACAGTTTATTGAATAGTTTAATAGTTTGGAAATCCTAATCGGTAATACCTCAAGAATGGAAATGCTTTCAACTAAAAATAGGGCAAACGCATACGACAAGCTGACAAGACAACATTGATTTGCTGACGTATCAGATTTTCCAAATGGCCTCATACCTACCGCGTGCCGAATGTTCATTACTACAGATTCGAGCCTCGTGAAATGAAGAAGGACACCGTTTTTGACATATACACTATATATATATATAGTGTATGTGTAGAAAAACATTAAACAAACAACTAAATATAATTAAATATCAATTCCTCATATGTATATATGTACAGCAGTACGATCACTATTGTTAGCACAGTGATCATGGCAATGTTTATGCTATGAAAAAAAAACAAAATAAAGAGACAATATCAAATAAATTCAGCTAGAACTTTACCCTTATCCAACGGAACCGTCCGATTCAGCTTTCCTGTTTAGTATATGTTATAAAAAAAAAAAAAAAAAAACATAAAGAAGACTTCAAACGGGGATCCTACGTTATTTCACATTGATCACAGTCAGTAGCAGATTCCGCCACATTTCGATACAACCGACACCATGTCGAATCTGCACATTGTCTTAGACTCGTTCCGAGATTCTATCCAGCTCCGATCGATTCTTCTTGTCTTACTTGATGCATGACACAGAGTAGAAAAAATGCAAGGGTGCAACTCATTCGATTTACTCAGCGAACGACGTTTCCTTACGTCCTTCCCGAATTATACAGAACGAATTCGAAGATTATTGCGGTTACGACTCCGCCTCTTCGCCATGCTCGAACGCGTCACCAAGGAGAGCGTTAAAAGCTGTTGATACAGCGATAACAACAATAGCTATCGAGGCGACGTCCCGGATCATTACAAGCGGTTCCGGGTCTAAATATTAAACATCACGCGTTACGATAAGACCAGTAACAGTAGCAAAAACTAAAAACAGCAAAAAACTAGACTACCACCTGTGCGGTTCCGTATGACCAGGGGAAGACAATTTTTGTTAGCCGCGGCTGAGAGAAGAACGCTCCAATGAAGAATAGACAACAGGTTCCTTGTTTTCAGAGGTATCCACCGAGGGCGCTCCCGTCCAGCTATGCCCCTACCAGCCTAGGGTCGCTATATTACTCGAACTATTCCTAATCTTGCGTCTCTTCTGCTCATATCCTCTTAAAGCTGGTCAATCACGCTTGTAGTAATGCTTCGTTAGGGAAATAACACTATCCCACCGAGAGATTCAAGGGACTAAAGGTGCCCCAATTCTAAAAACGAATTTTGGATAAGTATACCTTGATAGACAGGGCCAAAGGTACGTGGCGACGGTGGTGATGGAGGGAAATATGGCCAGGTTTGCGGCGACAATGAGAGCTCGCTTTGAAAATGTTGTTTTACACACTAATATGGCTGTAAGAACTGACACCAAAAAACGAAAGGTGTGAAGGATGTTAGCGTTTTCTTTCGCGTAAATATATTTGATTCCTTCTACCGTATACATACATAAATGGCTTGAAAGCCCAGTCGCAACTGAACGACTTCACTCATGGACTAACAAATGCAATGACAAAATGGCAGCAACTTCGTAAATTACAGAAAATCTAAGCATTTCATCTTTCCTAACAAGTTTGTTTTCCCTTTGCTATGTCGATTGTAAGTAACTCTTGGAGACTACTTCGTCTAATAAATCGCACTCATAAAAGCTTCATACCGAAAGGCAAATAAAAGACCTTACACTACAATGAAGAGCTTTATGTTCAACTAGAAATTTTAAGCTTGCTTAACTCTATTTGTTTCACTAATAAGTTCAAATGTCTCCCTGGTATGTTGCATATTTCTATACCTTCCAAGTCATTATAGGCGTGATTTTTTTGTTATCCCGCACAAAAGCAGGGGAAACATACAAGTATGAACATACATAACGTACATTTTTTTAAGGGGTATTTATGCGCTCTCAACTTATTCGGCGCAAGGTATCACATTATAAATGATTATTGTCAACTGACCTGCAGCAATTGTAGAACTTTCAACTTATGGATAACGGATTCGTTAATAATTCAAGGGAAACTTTTATGAAATATTTACGTTAGCTATAACAAATCTGAATTATAACTTTTATCGTTTGCTAGTTTTCCTCAGATGCGAGGATACTTCAACACTCTGTTTGCCCGTGCCTATTTTTTCCTCAAGCAGCTGTTATTTTAATTTAAGTTGAAATAGATAAATAAACAGGTCTAGGGTCTTATGGTCTGGGTGTGGCTGACAGAAAGGTGGCATTTTTTTCTGGTTATTTTGCCTGCGCTGTCAAGAGATTATGTTGGGTTTTACTGTCCATCGCGCACGCTTTTGTACCGTATATCCCTGTTCGTTGCCCCGTGACGATTCCCCATCTGGCCGAGTGCTCGCTCGCGCCTGAGTTATAGTTATTGGGCAATCCGAAAAAAGAAAGATTCTCACTGCAGCTATGGCTTTCCAAAACGGGAAGCTAACTGGTGGTCAATGACACGCCGTCAGTTGGTGGGCATTAGTTGCACCAAGGGACCCATACCGCGAACGAAACTCGAGTTTGTTGCGTGCGATACATAGAATGTGGATGAAAATTGACACGGCGCGTTTGACTAAGCCAAGAATTAGAACTGCTTAGCTAACGTCTCTAAGAACAGAGCTCGCAACATTCCCCTGTTAGTGGACGGAATCCCGCTCGCCCGGCAGCACTTGATTGCCGGTGTGACGTTCTCTTGGTCGGTGCAGAAGTTTTTCCGTTAGTGGAATCTCTATCGCGGTCGCCATGCCTGTGTAACCTTAATTTCTGTTCCATCTCGTTCTCCTATTCCAGCTCTTGCTATTGCTGCACCTTACCGTCCTATGTCGCATCCTTATCTTCATCTCCTATCAATCCTAACTATAATCAGTGTTATCGCCCCACCCCCCTTAGCGCTCGTTCTCTTTCTTTCTTAGCGCGTTTGTGATGCCCTAGTCACGGCCATCGGTGGGGTAGTATGGTTTTCACTGCTTCGTTCACAGACTTTGACTTCGTCGCTTTGAGAGTTGGAGAGCTGATCCTTGCCTTTAACGCCGTTGCCACTGCGCCCGCAGAATAAAAAGAACACGAGACCTAGTCGTCGCCGCTGTAGCTGTGAAGCAAACCCGCGACGACAAGGGACAGGAAGATCAACATAAGAAGGAGAATGACGCTGTGGCTTTCCAAGCCGATGATGGGCCATCTTTAGTAGTTGCCGTGATCGTAGGAATCATCGTTGTATTATCGTCATCGAAGTCATCCCGGGACGGGAGATTCGGGACAGCTAAGTCGCAGGCAAATCGAGGGCACTAGTCTTCTGTTTCCCCAACCCCCTGAGAGCCGACGAGGCACGAGGCTGCACAATGCGTAGTTTTCCAGCAGCTGTTGATCCCCTTCACGCTGAATCTGTTACTACTACTACCTGTGCAAGCATCGACAATTCGGAAACTTTCTCGACTATAGTTCAAAGTTGTGCTGTTCGGTTTGCTAGACTCCAACGTAACGCTAAGTCAGTATATAAGAGCTGCCTTTCGCCTCCACGACATGTGCGTTAATGCCGAGCCACGCGTTGGCTAGCCACAAGAATGGCTACGCTAATGCAGATTTTCTCAAAGCGATGTTATGGCTAAAGAATATGGTTCAATGGAGCGAGAAGAATTGCCTGCCAGTCTCTACAACTCGATTGACTGGTTAGACAGTAAGACTCCAGTGCGAACAGGCCTCTCTCGCCTCAGAATTTTATAGAAACAGGTAGTACCTTCTTTTAGTCGGGTCCGTATTGCTTTATGCTTTATGTTTGTGTATTTGTAGGGACATGTGGATTACGATAACACAAAGACAACAGCACACAGGACTGGCAAACTGCTCGCAGCTGGTTTATAAAGACTGCCTTTTTCGCTAAACTTTTTTTTTATCATGCGTTAGTCAGGAGGCTGCATTGCTTTGAAAATACTGGATTATCATTGTTTAGTATCCAAGCTTTGCCGAAATAATGACAGCATAATGTTTACACTGTATAAGCATGGTGCCGTCGTAACTTATACTAAATCGTTCAATATGTGTTTAGAGATTTTAACATTGTTAAAAATAAACAGTGATAAAATAATATCTGTATAACAGTTGTCGAATCTATGCTTGGGAAATACTTGCTCAAAGTATTACTAGATGAAGGTGCGGTAATTTTTCACGCCTGGAAAGTTCGCTATTCAAGCTCATTTGAAAAGGTTACCAAATGAAGTTATATTTTAAGCATTGAAAAATATCTTTCTTTTTTTATTACAAAATATACATATATACACCTTTAGGCTCAACCCCTGACTTGATCCTTATTCTGAGAAATTCTTAATTTGGAACTGCTACCCCACAGGCTACACACAATAGATCGTGAAAGCTACGAGACACCTCATAATAAGGCTGTAGTTTGCCCACAAGCAACATCCAGGTGTACCGGAACAAGCTAAGATGCATCAATAGACTCACTTTCGCCCTAAGCTAGAAAACCCCGGGAAAAGCATTGATGCCCTTCGATTACACCCACTATGGTGTTTCGAAACGAAGCTATACTGAAACGAATTTTCCAATCTTAAATTTATAAGCATTACTATGTCAAAAAAAGCAATTTGTGTTCAATGTAAGTTCCTTTGAAGTGGCACGGAACTTTTCCGGATGGAAAACGTAACTGTGCCACATACTGTTCTCGCCTCCTACAATTTAACCTTACGACTGCAAACTTCCTTCAGCCTTTTCTAAGTCATTCAGTGAGAAGCAGTATAAAATAGCCATCTGATGAGGTGAAGGACTTTTATTCAGGATCGTTTTAAATAAACATCATAAGGCATCGTTGCCGTTGTCATTATAAATAATGTAAGTTTATTTGCGACAGCAGTTTTGCGACACATACTAACGCATAGTTGTTTTGTTACGCTTATTAGTTTTACTTTACGCCTGTTAAACATGGTTACCTTTAGTTATGTATTACCATGTTACAAACGAACGATTTAAAATTGTTATTAGCTAACTGCTCATTGGTTTGTATCATGAAAACCTTGACAGATGTAACAATACAGGAACCTTGCCTTATCGAATGAAAATGTTTCTTTTTATTTACCCAGCTGCTATTGTAAGATCAAGTATACTGTCGTAGAGCGATTGTGAAGAAGCCACGGAGTTCGTACACGGCATGACATATATATACAGCAAGCACTCTAATAGATCGCCATTACTTAATGGACAGTACAACCTCATGTTTTTTTCGGAGTTTCCATCGACGTCTTGGCTTCCTATAGTAACATTCTCTGGTACAAATGAATCTTTTGAGGTATACCGTTGCGCTGCGTTAATTAATAAACGCAAACAACCGCGAACCTTGAGTAGGAAACCGTGAGCTGAGCTGAACACATATTCATTAGCCTCCAGAAACAAATTTATTAATTCCAAATTCTGTTCAAAAGCATGTAAGAAAGAGAATGTGCTTCCATATAGATAGAAATTAATAAAATGAATAAAGATCAAAGGTGGAAAAACGTCAAGGCAAATATATTGCAACAGAAAATAGGACGCTTAGAAATCAGACGACGCTTCTGTCTCGAAACAAGTCGTTAAATCTACGCGACACAGGTTGATTTCATCCCTGCTGGTATTCCGGTGTTGAAAATTCAATCTGAATCTTCCAAAAAACTCCGCACGGTATTTCTACACACGGGCAAATAGTAGATTACCTATAATATCAGATACTGCCCAGTGACGCTGCTTTTCAATAGTTTAAAGAGGCTTCCTTAAACACATTATGAGCATGTGACTGGCGCCTGACTGGGTCCGTCATCGGACCAATCGAACAGTGTACGTCGTCAGGGGTTTTGGCGGTTGCGTTGCCGAAGATGTTGCTTTGAAGAGTGATGGGCTTACGGGCCCACCACAAGAGTTTGTTGCTTGGTAGCATTCCATCGCACAGTCTACAATCGATACTAATTCGGAAAGTTTCTGAAAGGTCGCCATTCGTTGGCGACCCTTAACAGCCAGTGCTTTTCCTGTACGCCGCTTCGGACTACCCAGATCATTTTCGTTTACTCCAATGTGCGCTCTTGCTTACTTAACGATGGCTGCTTTCATTCATCTTCATCGACAGCCTCCACGGCCACCTGGGGTTTTCTTCGTCGGCATTGCCCAACCCCAAGCATAAGCAACGTGCCCCACATAAGCAACAAAAACGGAAGCTGACTAAAACCCCTTCCGATGATTTTACGCATTGCAACGCCGATAAATGGAACCAAAGCCTCACACGCCGCAACCATTCCGAAAATTTTGCCAAATTTCTGACGTTCGACGAGTTTGGCGGCGTGAGCTCGCATTCCAGCTGGCGCCAGACTAAGCAGCGTTCGAAGAACGTGCTGAATACGATTTATCACCGCAGAGTTCTGTCCCCCGTCTAGTGAAGCAAAGTGAAAAGTCTGGCTGGCCGTTAGGGAGAACACACCTATAAATGTCAAGGTGTAGTTGGGATCAAATGGAAGTTTCCGAACGATAATTACAAAAAATGGTATAACGATCAACAGAATTGCGATGATGATCGAAGAGTCACGGATTACTTCGCTTTGATTTGTGTTTTCGAACAAGAAGCATGCTACGAATCCGTTTGTCGTAGCCACAAAAAAGAAGATCGTAGCCATCACAAAAAGCATCTCATATTTGGTGCCCTGGGCCTGGTCCTGCACTAGACCCCGCACCGAACGTAGCAAATGGTGGTGACTGAATAGTCGTGATGAGAGAAGCACGGGGTCGGTCGATGAATGGTGACGTCCATTGACACGTGCATGTCGACGGCGAGGAATCGGTTGATCTGTGTCTTTTTCGAACTTGACGTGGTCAACGAAAACATACGCGAAAATCAACGTCAACAAGATAACAATCATCGATACTATAAAGAGACTCAGTGTTTCGGTGTATGCTTCAACAACAAGGGCCGAAACAAGCCGCGCTGTAATGAACGACGTTGTAAACGAAATTTGCAAAAGAAAGAACGCTACTGTACGACCGTTTGAAGGAACACTGCAAGCGACATGTACGTAAATGCACATTATTATGAGAGGTAAACCACCGCACAACATCTCTCCGCAGGGCGTGATTGTATCGTAGAACAGCGGCGCGTCAGGAAACCTTGATGACGCAAGATTGGCGGCTGTTGACAATGCAGTGCCAAACATTCCGATAAGCAAAGGTGTTCGAAAATTAGTAAACTCATCACGGTATGATAATATGACCACAATCATTACCAACGCTGGCGGTACGAGCGCTACAATTGCTTGGTAAGTCGCATACAGCTCGACCGTTTCTGCAGCTTTTCTCCCGTGACTTTTCCGTCCAGTGTGTATCAATTGTTGGTTTAAATGCGTTGTACTTGTGTTTGCATTTGGCAAATTCGTGATTGCTGATGATGAAGTCGATGACAACGCTTGATAATCGGGTACATCTTGGATCTCAAACAGTCCCTTGATCATGTCCTCAACTGAGTAAACTTCTGATCCTTTGCTTCCTGATTTGTCTGAACGTAACCACCGTTTGCAGAGTTCTTCTGGAGCTGTACTTTCATGCGCCGAAATATTTTGAGCAAGACACACCTTCCGTGTTATGGCATAGGCTGTCGCCGACCAGTTAAGTGTTAACGCAAACGTGAACAGAAATAAAAGAACATGCATCTTGTATCCTGCAAGTAGTTGACGGCAACACCCGTTCGATTCCTCGTTAACAGTTAACTCATTACCCGCTTCTTCACGAACCTCTTCAGCTTCTCCGATTCTGGGTTCGTCGTGGTCGCGTGAAAAAAAATTCGAAACTAAGTTTAGCAGGCCGCTGCCGCTTAGTCGACCTCTTTTACTATTTCCTGGCGAGTTCCCGGTCTCGTGATCATTTCCGGTGTCGCCCAGTAGTTGTCCTGTAAGTTTCTGCAAGAGTGGGCGTAAAAACTGTTTTGATCTCCCCCTTCCGCCCGCAACCAAGTTCACCAGATCATCCGCCTCCATCCTGTAAATAATCCCACAAATGAACCAACAAAAACACAATAATAATAACAACAACAACAACAACAACAACAACAACAAGGGAAAACGAATGCAAACATATTTCCATGTATTTGACGAAGCCTTTATACCCGCAATTAACACGGAAGCAAAAGGAGATGTATAGATGAAAATATAATGGAACGCAAAATAAGCTTTCCACGATAATTTGTTTATTCACGCGAGTACATGTGTATGACAACATGTTATATGTATGTACACAGGGTAAGGCAAGTGTTTTGCGGGCTGCATACTAAAGTAGCAAAGGACCACGATATATAACTAGATATAGATAAGATTTCCTATGAAGGAATGATCCACAATATTCCAAGCTCTGCAATTGTCTATGAGTGCCAAATCTAGTCTGTACGATTTAAGTCACAACTAATTTTTATCGAATCAGGCTTTTTTTTTTGGGAGCATAGACTCAAAGAGCCCGTCCTTAGAAATATTGCCTGCCAAACCAATGTTTGTTATGAAATCAGAGCAGTAAATGTTTAAGAATGACAACCTATAATGATAATGTAAATGAATGGTTCCTGGAGCGTGTCTCCAATTAGCTGCGCTTGTTTTAATGGTTCTTTGAATAAAGACGAACGTTTACTGTGTTACTAAGGATTATTAGACCTAATGTTTTGAGTTTACAATACTGCACGATTCATGTAATTTTAATGTGTAATATACGGCTAACGCAGGCCTTATGGCGATAAATTGCACACATATTTCGATATTATGGGCTCTAATATCGTTGTATCAATACTCAGTCTGTGCTTCAATGTTGCTCCTTTAGTTCTACGAAACGGGTCCAGTCTAAAGTCGACCAGTGAGTAAACTTGTTTAACTAGAAAGGCACTTTCCATTGGCCGTTTTAAATGGATTTAATCCGGTGGTACAGAGATAGCATCAATCAACCGTTTTCAATCAACAAAATTTGATTGTTTTATTGACGCATTGTCTTAATGGGTAGCACAAACTCCGCACTTTCCATCATTGAAATATTACAACCCACATTTATTTCTATGCTGGGTTTTCTGATGGAACATTTTTTTTGGCACACATTAAGCTTCATGCGAAGAACTAATTCTAACATACGAGCACAGCGCCTAACCGCCAAACGTCTACAGCTTAGCATCGAACAGTGATAATCAATAAAGCGAGATCTACTCTTAGCAGACATGAGTACCGTCGAAAGCAAGCTCGATAGATATTCACCAACGAATTTCCTTTCATGGATATCTACGCTGGTTCATCAAAACCTCAAATACCAGTACCATAGAAATTGGTCAACTCCTGGTTGGCCAAATTGCTGCAGGTCTCATTTAGCCCATTTTTGGGTCAGAAATTGGGCTTCTTCAGCCCATCGAACGTGCAACATAAGTGTTCATTCATTCGTAAAAGTGCAGGTCAACATATAACAAACTATAAAACGCTTAGGGATATTATTGTTTGTATACAGTCTTTCCGTGCGTGTCATCCCGCTCTGGGTAACGCATCAGCAAAAGTATTTTGTCGATTTGTCACAGCCGGTCGCCGAGTCTAGTGGTATCAACAGCGTACTACAGGAGCGGAGCCACTAGTGCAAGCTAACTGTCAACGTGATTTACGACTTTGTCATCTTTCTGTCGCTCCATATCTGATGATCGGCTTCTCCGCCACAGCAGAGGCACGACTGTCACAGCTTTACCTAATGTTATGCAGTGTTCTGAGGTCGCATTCGTACATTTCGGTGCAATCGAGCTTGGAATTAAATAGCGACATGACCTATAGTATGACTTCGTCTCTCCACTAAACAGTTACTAACACACCGGTGACAATTTTAGTTTCAATTGCGTCTACGTTACTCGTTCAACGCGTTATTCTACTAACTTCAAAGGCACAGGGCAGGTCTAAGTTCAATTTTAGACAAACTTACTTTCCGAGACAAAAATCCAAGCAACAGAAGAAGCAATGAATATAGTATAGCATTTTTCCAGATCCATCTTTCTCAATCGTTCGTACGGAGCCGCCCGGTCAAATTTTTCAGCAAATGGTAAACAAGGTTACTGAGGCGTTCCAAGAAGAGGCGTCCGAGTTTTTTGCCATTACAATGATGATAACAAAACAGGCTAGCGTAGGGCCGGCTAGCGATGCATAATGAAACGGAGCTTCTACACATTTGTGTTTACTTCGGTCCGCTTCATACAAGATACAGACTTTAATAAATGGGCATCAAGTGCAAATGTTCAGGATCATTTGTGTAGCCTTTCAGATTTTGGCTAAATCTTTGTTGTACCTAATGTAAAGTGTTTTATAGAGATATATAAACTTTTGTGAGCTTTTATCAGGCTTCTTAAAAGAAAAATCTACGCAGTCACAAGCGAAGGCTTAAGAATTGTATTTTTAGTGATTTAGTTTTATTCCGTTCAGCTTTACGGAAAACTAGTTTTTCAAAAAGGTCGCGAAATTTCAAACTTTCCGCAAGGACTTAATCTAGGGAGGATCGTTCGTGTTTATGACACTTTTAAAGGATCACATAAAATACACATTAAGCACTCGCATGTAGGAAGGCTTGTCGGACTGAGGGCTCCACCACGTTTGCTTATGTGCATAGCTTTTATCGCCCAAACATATGGCCATGCGTTCGGCTGAATTTATCTGAATCCGAGGATTCAACAATATGTAGACGGCAATCGCTTACCTTTTTCGCTTGGAGCGATGGAAGCGCACTATGATCCCTGAGAATAACACACAAAATGACCCTTGTTATGTAGATAATGTTATTATGTACTTGTCCTTCAGAACTACCCGAATGATATTATAGTCCTTTGAACCTGCGAAATACATTGCAGAGACAATACATCAAGGCCGACTAAGCGCTACTGTGAAAAATCCGGTAGCTAAATCTAGCTTAAAGAGTTCAATAATTTTCTGATACACATACATTGTATAATCTATAGCGCTAAATGATGTCTTAATTGAGTGGCCGGCAATTTCAGTAAGTAATTATATAGTGTAAAGAAATGGCTTAAAGGTTCCAGTAGAAAAAGCTCTTAGGCCCAATATTTTATAAAGATTTTGAATAAATGTTGAAATATTGAAAAGTACACGCAAAAAATTCACATTGAGAAACGATTTACGAAATATACACAAACACATACACACTATTTAATTAGTCGAATTCAGTTTACTAAAATGTTTCTACCTGGAATGGATAGCTCTCAGATACTCAATCGACGCCTCTAGCTCTTCAAAGTGCACCCTTTGACAACATACCCTTAGTTAGTTGAGAAAGGTAGTCGTTGCAAATTGGAAACGAAAGGGTGTACTGTTCGAAAGGTAAATATAGTTACGCCTATATTTAAGATACTTCTTAGAAATAATTCTAACTAAGAATATTACTAAGAAATAATTCCTACGACGCGCACAATGTAGAAATCAATACAAATATGTCCATTAGCCGACTAAACTTGGATACCCAAACAGGACGAGTTCATGATATCGACGTCACAGACCAATATCAATCATTAAAGGATTACCCCGAAAGGCATAGTCTACATACGATGTAATATTCATACGATATGTTGTTGGCTACGAAACAATCAATACAGAAACGGCATCTCATAAAAGTGAACGTAATAATGAGCTTCTTATTTACTGAAAAATGTGAAGTTCAGCTAATAATAAATCATTAGGATGTGGGTTACGACATGCCATTATTAACACTCGGCCTATTTCCGCTTTGGCTAGCGGAAGAGGCAAATGTTTACAAGCGCATACAAACATTCAATATTACTAGTAGAATTTTCTAGAAGTAATTAGACCAAATTAATTGATTTTTTTACGGGTTAAACAAATTTCAGATTAACAATGGTAGCCCCCACTGAGACGAGAAACATTTGATTATTATGTAAAGTTATAATCCATTCTCCACGGGTTTTGTAGAATGTCTCATCTTCACCGTATAATTGTTCACAAATCTGTCTGACTCGAAAACTTTTCCTGTGCCGGGGTAACCATATACAATACATAATTTAGTTCTATGGTTACGTTTTGCTCCAAGCCGTAGAGTATTAGCCAGGTCCTTGATACCGCGATGAAATTTTATAAATGCGACAGGATGTGTTTCCGCCACTGCGCCGATAGGATCGTCTTTGTTTTCTAATAATGTGTCGACTACATTGTATAAATCATTGCGTTGGCCTTGAGAGTTTATGCGTCCATATTCTTCGAAATGGCCCGATTTTATGCAGTATTAACGATTTTTCTCTTCTGATGCTTTCGCGAACTCAATATGTGCTCGTTCAGATATGAGCGCTTTAAATCGATCTATAGTAGCAGGTTTTTCCAGTGCACTATATCCTTGAAGATGTTTCGTTCCGGTATTGGGGGCTATTTCGTATCCCCATACAATGTACCTGAATTGATTAATATTTTCTTTTAAATTTTTAACTTCTTCATCACTGTAATTATTTAATGTCCAAGCGGCGCGGCGGAATCTAAGTTGTCGGGAAGCCATTTTCGAGGTAGGGCGCACAAAGTCTCTCGGGTTTAGTATTACCCCGAGAGACTTCTATGGTTAATATAGCGGGTCCCTACAGGAATATGACGTCACCTCCAATTGCCCTCTCCCCTAGTGGAGAAATATCCACTATATAAGTGGACGCTTTGCCCAAACAAGTGGACATGGATTACGTTAGCAATAGCGCTTATACTCTTGACGATATTATACGTGGCATGCTTAAACAAGATTATTTTACCAAAACACTTAGTTTGGAGTTGAAGAGACTTAAAGGAGATCTTGTGTGCGGAATAGGGAATGCTGTTAGAATAAACAGGAAGCTTCATCTTACAAAAATAAAATTACAACAAATAAATAAACGGAGCGTGTTCTTCGGGAATTAACTATATATTTTAATATTTTATAGTGAGTAAAATTACGAAAATTCTCAGGTAAATTGAAAAGCTTGCTGCTTGGTAGAATCTTCATAACACCGCCGAGAGGGCTAAGAGTATTAGTTAATCCACTGGGGGGGGGGGGGGGTCCTCCAACTGATTATCATAAGTACTATGTCAATGGCACCGCCAAAGCGGTATACGCGTTGGTAACGGCAAATGGCTCTGTGACTAAAGGATTAAATATCATCTAAAAAGATCTAGCTAGTTTAAAATATCTGCGGTTGTCTAGAGATCCATGACGTCAGATTTTAAAAATGTGCATAAAACAAGCTATTGTTTTATGTCTGCCCCAGTGTTGCCCTAACGAGAACCATGAAGTGGAACTTTTAAAACGATTATTCTTATTCGAAGCGTTGCCACTGCAATCAGGGAAATTGACTGGCAAAAAGTATAACATTTGCACTTTTTACCTTTAGCCGCTAGGCCTAGCTAAGTTAATCACTTCACAATGGCCCTAGGCGGGGAGAATTACTCTATTTATATATTAAATATATACTAGTAGTATACCGATAGATATTGTTTTAACATACTCCTAAGGCCGCTTTCATTTATGAGCTACTTGGGTACAGACTTTGAACCTTGCAGCACATTATCACGCACACCGGTACACCAGGTGCCTATGCTACCCTACGATATTGAACACTTTACTTGAGACGGCTCTAATGGGCAATAGGCATATTCAGGAACTGAGTATAGTAAGCATGGCCAGCTTATAGCGAAGCAACTCTACCAAATCTACCAACGGTTGTCCAGTATCAGCAGTTGCTCGGATGGCTGATATCTACTCTGCCTTAACAGACAATGTCTCAGTGGATAACTTAAATTCGACAAGTTATCTTTGTAAAGCGTATTGTCAGCTGGTCTTATTCTACCACAAAGTTCTACCACTACCTGTATCCCATTGTTTGGCCTGTGCTTGCACTAAACGTGTCGAATTTGAAAGTTGCCCACGACACGTCTTTGCTCTACCCTACTAATTACTTACTCTCTGAAATTAAGCAGGCACATAAGTTGTTATATCAAGAGTAGCTCTACCCATAACAAATATGAAATCGTTACTCGATTAGAACGAATATTGAAATGGTTGGTTGCGGTATTTTAGTTATACAGAATCGTATGATTCAGAGCGAATCCAGATAGGGCTGTGTAGTGTCGATATATTTTGATGATGACTCGGTCACCATCGAGCGCTTAAGTTACAGCTATACTCAGTAATCAAAATACATCAGTACGGCAATGCATGTCATGAAATCCAATGTTACTAGTAGTATGCGCTGATATTATATTAGATCAGTTGGAATGATACACACGAGGAGTGATTCACTTATGCGTTTTCACCTTACATTTAACAAATAAACTCAAGGCAAACTACAGCAGACTAAAACACTTCTGCATATCGTATCCAGATGAAAATCTTAAAAATGCCTATTAGACATTTACTGCCAGTTGGTAAGAGCTCACAGCATATTTCAGAAAAACGTATTTTCTTTATCATAAGGTACATGCTGTTTTTTCCTCCCTTCAATAAAATAAAGGAATTTTCATATGCCGCGTTTTTCGCTACACCTAAAGGTACTATCTATAGGTTGTCTTCAATGAGCTTCTTACCCCAACCTCCCATCTAATCCTTTACTTTAGCTTTGTCATCTTGTCATTGAATCGTTGTCCTTATGTTATACGCAAACAAAATTCCTACTCATTTTCTGATCTCTTACCTCGGTCAGTAATCAATGCCCTCAGTCCGCAGCTGGTTTAGTGGTTTTGTTATGTTGAAGATATAATCGACGTTTTGCCTTCGTTTTCGATTCTCCAACCTCCTTTTCACCGTAACCGATGACTATTTTGTCTCTATCCGCACCTGTCGCAGAAATATTCGTACAACTGTACTTGCAGTACCAGAAATCCAAGTAGCACCACTGTGGTGACACGTCGTAACGGTAAGAGCAGCACGCCTAACCACTAACATCGACACCCTACTATCGCTGAACTACAGAAATTTACCCTCGTGTCGCAGGCGAGTTTGAATGCGCACACTGCTTAATTGAAGTGTGGTTTGTCTAAGGTAGCGTTCCAGCCGCCAACCAGCGTCAACTCGTTGATCACTCAGCGGATGTGGGCGCGCTGTCTGAGACGGACACCTCTCCTTTGACGGAGGGTCCTCTCGTAGCGAAACTAGTAGTAGCACATTAGCCGCCATCAGCCTTGTTCCTATCGAAAGAAGAAGCAGCAGCAACGCAATGCTGTGGCAGGGCCTTGTAAGCTTGGCGCGCAGCAGCACGCATACAGACGCAGGAGCCCTTTAGCAACAGCTGATCTCTAACATTTAGACGAACCTCGAGTGGAAATTAGCTTGGGAATCGGCCGGTAGCGATTCACATTTACGATCCACTGGTACCGTCGATGCTGCCGAATATTGCACAAGGGGCCTTCTTGGAATTTTTGCGTTATTTCTGCCGGAAGGTACGGTAAATTGTGGCGGGAAATTCGAATGGCAGTGTTGTCTGGCGAACTGTGCGCAAACGGCAGTTAAGAAAGGCCAGATGTTCGTGTACATGTGTTTTACATTTTTCAGCTATCTACATTTCTAAGAAACAATAGTTTCATGATATTTCCTACCCTGATACTTGCTACCCGTAGGACGTAGTGTCTTGCTAATAGCGTAACTTTCCGGGCTGGCAACAATAGGATTAGCTTCAAATACTTGACAATGGTCGCTTATTGGGCATTATTCGTGAATTATAACATGAAATGTATACAATGCTTCCTGTTCTTTGTGAGTTCTAAGTTTAGTAGCTTTAAATAACAACAGAATTTATAGTTAAGTAGCACAACATCACGGATTCGGCGCTTTCACGAGTTATTAACCAGTGTCTATGGCCGGACCCAAACCTAGGTTATCTCAAATTCCTCTCCAGGCCATAAGCAATCACGTTTTAAGTGACACATCGCCAGAAGTTCATAATTCTTGCGCATATTTGAATAGCGCTTACGTTTAGAAAAGCACTTCACTTTGACTGAGCAAATTACTCTATTTATATAATAAATATCTGATGACGTAGACCCTGATTTGTATTGTAGAACCACTGGTCGCCCTGAACTATAATTTTAGACCAGTTACTATGAAAAAAGCATTAACTAAAGCCTTTCCGTACAAGTACACGTACGATTCGTGCAAGCTGCATATTCTAGGTTGAAGCAGCTCTTTTGCAAAGAACATTTTCCACAGACGTCACAACATACTTTCATGTACCCACAATCTGTTCGTTGATATTGAAACTACCTGAACTTATCTTTACGTGATTTCAACAACTTATTTAATTATCAACATAATTATTAAACGTTCCCGGGCAGTTACTACCAAATAAACATCTCTGGGAACTGGACGACCTCGATATAATTAATTTCCTGTCACTTTTTGACCCACGCAGATAAATATGTATTTTCATTTATAACTGATGTTCGTCTTATGCACTGTTTAGGCTTGTTTGCAGCGTAAATCAAGAAAAGTTGTATTTTTACTCACTAAAATAAATACACAGTATTTTATCACATTGTTATAGTAACAAGCGCAACAAAACACGCAAAATGGCTAACGAGTTAGCGTAAATTATATTCTCAAACCATTCTACTACGATTTTATTAAAAATGTCCTTCCCTTCGTATGATCCGGTCAGAGCAGATGTATCCGGCGATAGCAAGAGTAAGGTTTCCCGATTTCAAAAGGAACCAATAGCGCCCGATAATCTACAATGTACAATAAAGAATCATTTTGAACGAACGCCATATGTATCAATTTGGCCATAGCTTTCATATACAGATTAGCTTGGTGGTGATTTCAGGCCGCCGTCGTTAATTAGGCACCGAAACTGAGCGAAAGAAAATGTCTCATGCAAACAAAAATCGACAAAATGGAACTGCGTCAAGTTAATAAGATGAAAACACTAATTTGTTTCAACATTTTCTAGAAACCAGAGACGGTTCTACATGATGATATAAACACAGATCGTTTCAAATACAATGTTCGATTTTGGTCTAAACCATTACGGCAAGGTGTGATGTATATGCCAAGATACGGCGGTAACTATAATTCTTCGCACCTATGATTCGCTTCTTTAAGCGTTGTCATTTGTGAGCACACGACACACATTGACGCGCTCAACGCAATCAGGCACAATGGAATCAGGAACACATAGCGAATTTGTAGGCTAACGGGAAGATCGCGGAGCCAGGTGCAAGCTCCATGCGTATGTCGAGACGACCTAGGACGAGGAAGGCAACGTCTATCAGACTGCACAATAATATATATAATAAGTATCTCAAGTAATTGGAATAAACAAGTTATAAGATATCTGCAACAGGTAGAATTTTCTACGTTAATTATTGATTAGATTTTTTTTGATAAAGCTTTTAGAGACTTGAAACATTGGGTAATATGATTTAGCGGTCCCATTTAGATTCGAAAAGTAAAAATAAGGAACCCTTCTTGTATTGGTGATGACCGACATGGTAAACTGATTTTTTTGTCGTTTCTGTGCTGGGTTCAGTTGAATTTCCAGCCTAAGCGATGCATGAGGGCATACCTCTTTCTCAAGCACATAAGTTGACGGTAGATGAATTCGAAGAAAGTCACCGTGTCAGGATTACGTGTCGACGTATTGTTGCCCTGGGATTGAGGAGCTTCGCAGAGAAGCGGAATTGGACGGTTCGTCTGAGCACGTAATATCATTACATCAGCCGGCTTAAGGATACACCAGCGTTCGTTTGATATGGTTTTCGGTTGCGTGTTCAAGACTGTTGTTAGATCACGATACATAGAGATAACAGCACTCAGTATTGTTGAAAACATTAGCGTTACACCAACTTTGATACAGTAGCTCATATCTTCAAACAAAAACGTTATTTTCAATGAATAAATATTCAGATCTTCAAAAGACTTCAATGTATCTCTATGATCCCGTGGCACAAGCGGCGGTATTGTTCTGAGATCGCAATTGTTTCCCTGGTTCGTCACCCGGCGACTTGCGGATCTCAATATGGCGTCGTTTTTTACAATAGCTAGTGGTAACATGCATTCGTCTGGTTATGCTATTGATGTGATATCTTCTCCATGAGCGAGCCCACCATTTTCGCTAAATGCTTTTACTAATGGCATTAGTCGCACAGTTCATAACTCGTTTGAATCGTAGCGGCGCTGGTCGGACTAATGAATCAAAATGGATCCTTCTTTGAGTCTCAACATATACTATGTAATGGTTGTGTTAGATAGGAGATGTCTCCTCGTCTAATCTAACGATGCTGGATGTAAAATTCAAAATGTTTAGTCCTTACCTAATGATAGATATTATTCGCCAGCGTGAAGAGTTTATTAAATGGATACGGAGGAAACTGCAGAAGATAGTTAACGATATAAGATAGTTAAGATTTTGAGTAAGATAATCGGTACAATCAGAAAAAGAAAGGAAATGACTAAGATGCGTTAACACGGAAGCATATTAATGATAAATATTGATTGGGTGAAAAAAGAATGAAAAAAAGGCAAAAAAAACTGGTAACAGAGAATGATTACACGGTGTGAACACCGAAAAAAGCGTGAGAAATCGAAATTTATCTCGAGGCGAGTCTACTGCTGTAACTGGACCAATTGAATGAAACAATTATATAGCTCCCAACAAAAATGTTGGAAGTACTGACGAGCTCGAAATATACAAAAAAAAAAGAAAAAAAAACTACAGCTTAGCATTAGAAATCACCAAAGCATGTGTATTTGGTAGTGGAATAATGATCACTAAGTAGATTGTAGAAAAAAAAGTTGTATTCAAGGGGAAAGCTTGAGATGAATAAAATTCGTAGACGTATTACCTTTCGGAAGAGAAACGTTTATAGAATAAGTATTGTTCAAAGAGAAATATTTTAGCAAAGTGCAAAAATGTCAAACTATTTCAGTCTAGTCCAAATAAATCAATTTTAGAACAAAATGAAAGTCCTCTGTACATAAACGTAAGCGACAACTGCTAAACAAAATAAGTAGCTTCGAAGCAAGATTGTATGTCTAAATTAGTTTTTGGCTAAGGTTGCACGTCGTCTCTACATCGTGTGACCCTAAATCTTACTCCGAAAATACGCATGAGTTGGTGCGATCATTACCAAATCAAAATGGCAGAAATTAATAAGGTCCTTAAAGCAGGAAAATGAATCAATTGGATTTGTTATCGGTACTTTAAATCAAGGGCTTGTTCATAAATAAGATATTTCAGATAGTAAAATTAATAACTACTCTTAGATCATTTTTATACTAGGCTATAAAATCTGGTTAGCTGCGGTGTTATCCCGTATGGAACGCACGACGTTATAGAATGCAAGAAATGTTTCTGGATGCCCTAAAGGAAAACAAGCCGTTGCCTGGAAAACGTGAACGACTAACAGACACAATATAAAAAAATAACTATTATAATGTTTAAGCCGCAACTTAAACTTGTTGAAAACGTATTTATATCCATAGAGATTTTCAAGCGCAAAAGTTACGAAAACATTTCACATAATAATATGTAGATTAGCGTAACATTATTTCTTATGTTTCGTTTTCTTTTTGAAATCAATGTGACATGTATGTATCTATGTATATTATACTTTGCACAAATCACCACTTAAAGCTCAGAAAGTGCTAGAGCTGAGCCTGTGTGTAGATATGGCACATCTGATTTGACGGACAATCTTCGTGATGTTGGTTAAATTTAGGAAAACGTGGTGGTCTAGGTTCGAATCTGCTGGGAACCAGCCGTTTAAAAAGAATGCCGCACAGCTTAAGTACTAGACGTAAGTTGTGAAAAACACTTTGAAGTACTTTGTTATTGGTTATGGGAACGAGATATGTGCTTTCGAAATATGCTTCAAGATATGTTTGGGAACCTAAACCGTGCAGTTGTATTACAAGTATGCAGCTTGTAGCCGGAAAGGTTCAACTAGATGCGGCAAATTGAACGCAGCGTCTCTATTTATGTTAAATTAGAAGTGAACTCAGCTATGGCGTCGTACATATGTAGCGTTCCTAAACGACTTCATATTCGTACAATCGCAGTTCTGGTAGTTAGACTTGTACAGACCTCTGAATGATATTTTTACATGCGTTTATTACTATATGTATCTTATGATGATACGTGTAAGAAGTAGTAGACAGAAAATTTTGGCAACAAGAGCTGCTTTGGCCGTATAGGGAGCGTACTTAGGAAGCCGTATAGGTGCATAGGACAGGTTGAAGGACAACATTAAACAATACGTTAGAACTTTGAATCGACTTTACACTCCTGTATTAAGTAAAGTGTTTGAGGCTGACTACATCAGGTTTTGGCGGAGCCGTTACCGAATGCTGCGAATAAAATATACTCTACACGGTGTTGGAATTACTCCATTATGAGTCTGACAAATCGGCCTGCGCTATGTCACTAGTGGTGAGGACAACTAACTCCAGAAGTTATATTGTAATCGTATCTATAGTTTTGATATACTTTGTTGATGTTTCATGACTAAAACCTAATGGGAATCATCGACATGTGTCTAAGAACAATGCTAACACCGGTGTCACGCCCACTTCTGCAAAGCAAGATGACCGGAATTCTCCTAGAAGGACAAGCCTGCCCTAGTTATGCACGTCTAGGAAGAATTGCTGACAACGGAATTTAGACTGATAAAAAGGCCCAGTTAATTGATCTCGTCTGAACCAACATTTTCTAGTCAGAGAGCCTTTCTGAAATGAGTCACAATGAGAATTTAAAGGCGTGTACTTGAGCGATGGCCTGAAAAGCACGCTTTGTTTGGGCACGGAAACCAGTGGCCATTAGATCTGTAAGAAGAAAAACAGACACCAGTGTACACACACACACACACACACATGCACAATAAGGATACTTTGGATTGCTAAATGCGACTTAAGCGAATAGACACGAAAATCGAGAACCGAGCAAAGGCGGCACCTCTTGACGTCGCACAAAACCTGTTCGTTTTCAATATTAAATACATTCAGTGAATAGCAGGCCAAGGGGTCACCGTGGCAGCAGGAAAAGACGGACCAAACAGCTTGTCTAGTTGTTTTTGTTCTCACAGATAGGATGGACAAAAAGTATTTAAAAAAAACTTTTCTGACCAGTAAAATTAATTCGATTTCTTTCTACGGCCTACGACAGTGGTAGAACTATTGCTGCTGGAGATTATAACACTCATACCTATAAATCTAAAAACAAAGAAATTTCCCTTGTAAAGATACTAGAAAAACTAAGTTGTCGAATCGTTACCAGTCGAGACGGTATCACATTATTTTAGTCAAACGAGGTAGCTTAGTGCAATAACCTTGTTGCAATAACAAGAAAACGACATCTACGTAGGAAGGTAACCTATATGCTTTCTGACTCACAAAACAGACAGGAAACAGAGCAACCAAGCCAAGCAACGTTTTCTTCAGAAACAGAAAACGGCACCCGTTCAAAAGTGATGATTGTTTTAAGCACAAAGTATGGTATGGTTCAGCACAGTCTGACTCTGTTTCCAGTCTTTGTGATGGTTCAGTGTTAGTGTGTTTGTTTACTCAAGTTGGGGACACGTGACGTGATAGATAAATTCGAAACTGGACTTCGTGCTAAATGGAACCAGCCGTTAATAGCAGCAACGCTCAACGGCAGTTGACCGAAACGAGAAAAATCGAAATATTTTGTCCTAGATGTAGCATTTTTGAGTGCATTGCGGTAGCGGTCGTGAGTCACCGGCCTGCATGTGCGCACCGCTGATTTAAATACCAGCGTCGGCAAAGTTATTGCTGCAAATAATGTATAACTTGCTTGTTTAGCTTGTATACTTAACCCGTTGAAATGCCATATCTAACAGATATTTATCACCACGCTCAACAATTAGCTCTATAGCAAAGCAAGCGATTAACGATGGCTATTGGTTGTAGTCACTTGTTAATGAAAAACGGCCTTACCAGACCTAATCATTGAACATGACGCTGTTGAATAGGCCATATGGGTCCGATATTCTGGCTTCAATTATTCGATAGGCACAGTACCCCTTTTTTAGTTGTCGGTAATTTGTATTGGTCTAAATACTGGCGGCAACGGACTCCACCTGATGTCCGACCTTGACCACCCTGTGAAAGTCGTAGAAGCCATTTTTAATATCATGTGAATGGTATTACACGTAAACGTTGTTCTGTAAACAGCGTACGAGTGGTCGGCACCGAATTGTTACCAGCTACCGCTATGTACTAACAATTAACAGAACTCTTAGCTTGACGAAACAAATGCGCGACCCGATATATAAACCATTTAGATCGAAAGGTACAGGCGAGGCCTTTATAATCAAATGCGTGTTTATAAGGTTTTAGAAGCTTTCCAAAATGCATTGATTAATGGCAACGACATAAAATTACTTAAATAAATCGCATTATTCAATAATATAATATATAACAGCAGAAACTAAATTTCTACGCCCCTTAAAAAATCTAAAACAACCCAGAATCGGCTGGCCATGACATCATTAAACGCTTCGCCTCTGTAAAAAAGTTCTGCCTAACACTTATTACTACCATTGGTTCAGAGCACAGTCAGTACCGACTTTGTTTGAATCATTTCTACCTCTTGCAGGCAAACATTTTGACGATACAGTTTTGTATTCTGCAAACTTCATAAACTTCTGGCATCTGGTCCTAATCTAGGAGAAAACAATGTGCCAGGGGAACGTAGCTACAGATTAGCCGTCAGGCTTAGTGATCATATTCGTAATTAAAATGACAAAACCCGGACAGAATCTGGTTCAAAACCTATACGGCTATACTAGCCATTACAGGAAGATCATGGCTTTCAAATTTGACCACAACCACCATAGTATAGGCTATTTTGAGGTTCTACAGTTAAACGTGACGCACAATTTAGAGTGTTGCGCATGTTAATATGTAGTATAGTAGTATTTCTACGTGTAATAGGCACGTGACTAAAGCCACGCTCATTGGAAGCATCTTCTGCTATCGGCTAGAACACATATTGAGTGTGGCTAGGAAAGATTGTCGATCCGCAGCAGGTTTTATAACAACATGTAACATAAGAGCATCATTCGGTCGGTGTGACTTTTTCGCTATGTCACGCGGCAATATAAATGAAGTCCATGTATCTTCTGTCACTTCAGTTTTGACTGATGATGATCATGCCAAGAGAAGGATTGGTCGATAAGAACTACAGTTAAATGTTCGACACGTCTTCGTGTACATCGGCTTACTGGCGCCGAAGCATTGCGTGTTCACCATATCTCGTAAACCAAAACGACTATGCGAGATTTAATTCAATGCAGGAGTGACTACTTCACTGAATGTGATCATATCCTTACTTTTCAGAAAAACAGACTTGTGATCCACTCAGGTCCACTTAGTCGCTCGAAGACCTAATCCATTTACGTTAACGACTGAGGCCAATGTTTTGATTCTTCTCAGTAGAACGAGCCTGCCGTCAGTTAATTCGAATCGGAAGAGACAAACTAACCTGTTCTTGTCAGTTAACTTTATAGTTCTTGTTGTAATAAGTGGCGAAAGATACGAGCGTCTGAAGAAAGCATCTGGTACTTAATATTCATCTTGAAGGTCTTTCAAAATTCCGAAAATTCAAATTCCCAAAAAAAACGATTATCTCATGAGGAGAGATTGGCATCGATTTTAAAAATTCAATTATATGAAGTTTTTAGTTAGTTTTTAATAGTTTTAAAAATTGAAAACGCTTGCTCGTTCCATTAACTCTATTTATCTCGGGAACTGTGAAATCACTAAAAAGTAAATGAGAAAATTGCATCTCTTAGCCGGCTCTAGTTTTCTTATTGTTATTGTTTTAGCTGGCTTTGACATTCTCCATAGAAAAGAAAGATATAACCCGCATTATTCGATAGATTTTCACAATTTTTTTTGTTGTTTTCTGGATGTTAGTCCTACAATTGACTGTCAGTATGTTTTATCTCTAGCTCGTATAGGTAAAAAATCCTTATCAGTTTTTAAATTTAACTTTAAGTATCTCTACTAGTAATATATTTTTTTTTTCCTGGTTCAGTAGGAAATAAATCTCATAAATCTGAAAATACTGAATTATATTGTTACTCTTTGATGCAGTTTTCTAAAGCTCTCTGATTCGAAATAGCATAGGCAACTATCGCTCTTGATAAATAGAGTTGGACTGCAGATAGAGGGAACCGCAAGACTCACATAAAATAAAAGCTAAACCAAAAAAATGATCAAATTAGATGACTCTTGGATCATTTTTTCATTAAAAATTAACAATTAGTGTCGAGTTCTCGATAACTAAGGCATAACTTATTACCGCCAGCAGATAAGTCGTAAGTTTCCCAGAGTTTTTTTATCTTTTTTTTTGCCGAAAATCTTATCGTTTCCAAGATGAACCGAAACAATCGATTCTGTAATCGACTTATAATATCGGCTATATGTTCTATTGTTTTTACAGTGGATCTTAGAAATCGCTACCTTTAAAGATACCTTTTAACGTAATAGAGGTGTAACTGAGCTACCTAGGGGTGACACTGGGTAAATATCTTGGACGTTCCATGATAGTGTTGTGTTGTACGTAATAGCAAGCACTGCGCAGTAATTAGTAGCATGTTTTTTGAATGTTTACGTTTAGTATTTGAGTTGACTGTTGTAAAATTTACAAGGTACAAAAAAAAACAGGGCGTCGCAGTGAATGGTGTAAATAGTTTGAATTTAGAGAGACCCAATATATCTAGCAAGAGTAGCATATCCGAGCCCGCAAGCACACCAGCCCCTGTAATAAATGGAGGATAACATTTCTTTCTCAAAGCGGACGTGACATAGCCTCTAAGCAGGGCTGCTTTCTAACAAATATTAGTTCTCTAATTCGAACGAATATCATTGGCTAACGGCCTTCAAGTGCTAAAGGCCTGCAATCGCCAAAAAAAAAAAAGTGCCTAGCTTTTATTTAGCATCCGTTACTTTACCACTGATTTTAGCGGGCTGACGGCCTATAATAATCCTCAATTTTTTATCACTACAGATGCATAAACCGTGTCAGCACACAATTGAATATTGCGAAAAGGGCTGATGATTCGTGACACATCATTCGGCCAAGGTTTTCATTAAGCCAAGCAATCGCATCGACGAGTTTCTCCAGCCAATGTAGCGGGTTCGCTGCGAAAGCCAGCTAAATTCTACTGTTTACGTTGTGTATATATATTATCTAAGAGCGCGCACTGATTCTGAAATGTTGGCATTCCATACAGTAGACAGATGTTATACATACCCAGTTGATGTGTGGTACTAGATGCGCAATTGGAGTAGGGGAAATGAGCGTATATCTCAAACGTTTGCCAGACTGTGTACAGGGGGAGAAGAGTTAGAGGCATTCGCATTGCCATAAATAACAACGGGAAATTCAAACAGGGATTAAGTTATCGTGTAGGAAAATGATGGACCCCACTAAGGAAAGCACCGTTAAAGTGGTAAATTCCGTGCGATCAATGTAGAACAAATCAATTAGCGTTTAGATGGATATTGATTTTCATTTTGTAGCAAAACGTTTTGATGTTTTTATACTTCGTCATCTTTAGCACACTAATCTGTAACGTAAGCACCTCGTTCTACCTAAGTGGATATGCCTAAGTAATTCAACCTAGTTTCACTTGTAATGTGAAATAAGGTTTTCTGATATCAGTTAGTTGTACAAATGTACTTTGTATGCGTGCTTGGAAATAACACGAATGCAGGCACTCGGTGGTTCGTGAATCAAAGATGTGCGGTATCTGGTGTAACTGGGGTATTAGAATCATGCTTAAATTTAATTAAGTAGATACAGATAACGCACATATCCATCTACCCGCTAACTATTATTCTATTATTAATAGTGGCAACTTTGGCTATCCGTCCCGCTTTTTCTCATAAGGCTTCTTTTCGGGGGGTCTTAAGTTCTGTGGCTTTGACTTCCCGATCTTCCCTATCAGCCCTTAGCTACCTCTCAAGACAGAAAGCCTAACTTGCAGGTAGTATATATATACTACCTGTAAATTAATGTTTATCGTTCTACTTCAATATGTTCGCTGCTAAAGTAATTATTAGAGCTTCGGGTTGATTTATTTCGCCTTTTTCTCAACGTATAAAGATGGGGCATCATTGTTTCAAGACAAACGTACGGATCTTTGTTTTTCTTCACGTTATTGTTATTATTATTATTATTATTATTATTATTATTAGTAGCATAGCTTTGCAGTAACAAATTCTAAAAATACTGGTCAGGGAACAGACCGTGTCAGCTGAGTCAGTATGCTTAAAGAGTATAGTGGACGCGGTAAGCCACCCGTCTATAGGAAAACTTATTGACCAACTTGTAGGGTTAGTGCAGTATGTACGTATATTTGAACAGCCAGGCAACTGTATGATGAACCGATACTGTTAAGTCCCAGTTATGAAAAAGAAGTTTGTCAGTGCCTTTCGCACTCGGTATATTATGTATAATTTATGATTACTAAGTAACTTATAAGTAAGCATGTAACTTATGATAAGTACTGGAATTTCTGTATAAACATCTCAGTTACATTTATTACATAGCTGACAATTAACTGTCGTACTCACTTTGAAACTATGCGCAATTGATTTTATGTGGAGGATTCTGGTAGAGGTGCTTTTCTTGGGCAAAACGAGATACTTGTATTTTCCGAAAGTAAAGATGGCCACATAATTTTCTCCGATTATTAGCACCAATCTATGCCGAAGGGAACTCTTTATTGTAAAATATAGTTACCCGGCGACTTCGAAAAATTGTCGTGGAACGCTTGAATGTGTTTGATTGTTCAGTAACAATCTGGGCAGCGCATCCACAGCTTTCAATGTTTCCGCAGAAGTTAAATGGTCTTACTTATTTTGTAGTTATAATCATACTAATTAATTATATAATTAAACAGTAGTAATTGATATAGTATAGTAATGGTATATAGGCAGTCTATATCAGGCCGATCGTTAGTCTGCCTAATCGCCTCTCCCGACGCGACCCCTCGGATAAATGCGTCACGAAGTCTTCCTGGCGAAAGCTAAAGGAAAGCTAGTCAATTTGATAATGCCTCTTTGTAGTTCGGTTAACTTTTTATGACAGTGCTTACGTTATCGTGTTTTTACGCGCTAGATAACAAAATAGCTAAGACCTTCAGCACAAGGCTGATGATGGACTTGTTTTCGTGTTACGATACGAATAAACACGTGCGATAAAACAAATCGGAGAGGACGAACTCAGTATTAGAGTCTTATTAATTGTGCATATCAATAATGTTTGTCAAAGCTTTCAGAGGATGTGCTTGAAATAATCATGGATTGCCAGTTAGGACACTCTATGCAGTTGCTAAATATGAGAGGATCGTGTATGAAAGAGAACAGGTGTTTCAAGACGGAGCTAGGACCATGCAAGAAGGGACTGTACCTACAGAGCTCACCGGAATATCTTATGAGTCATTCATTTTGAATAAGAGTAATAAAGTTAATTTCATTTGCATATTCCTCTAATAAAACATTAGAAACATTATCCACAGATAATCAATGTATTTTTTTATATCATAGCTCCGCATGTGCATTTTCGTTTTTGTTTCTGTTAATAAAATTACGAAAATTCCATATTCAAGAGAGACTCATTACGTGTTCCTACTATTTCCGTTAATCAAGTCCATCCTGTGCCGCTACCAGGGATGACGGAAGCGCTTCGAGGGATATGCGGTGTCGTCGCATATATTTGTTACTTGTTTTATTCCTTATTTTGTCCGTATTTTGCCTTTTTTTTTGTTGCCTTACCAGCAGAGTCGTCCCTCTAACAACAAGAACCGACCGGCGACAATTTTTGAAATCACTAACCACGATACAGATCTATCGCGTGCCTTCTACCAGAGAGAGAGAGAGAGAGAGAGAGAGAGAGAGAGAGAGAGATATGCAGTTTTCACTGAGCACATTTCTTTTTGTGGGGGCAGTTAGTTTTCGGGCTCTTTTCCATTACTTCTACCTGAACTTATTTGATATTGTTTGAATAACCCGAAACAACGTGGTCATTCACGAAGGTCTACTGGTCGACCACCCCATCGCATTACTTGTTGTCGCTGACCATGTCGATCTTTGTTTTTCGCCCATCATGGCAGTAATTTCCGTCTGCAGATTACTTCCAAATAGGCCGTTCGAGACGTTGCAATTTCAAAAAAAAAAGGTATCCCTGCAGCCGCTCTATGGTTAACTGCTTCGTGATCACGCGACTATATGATCCAAAAGAAAATAGCGAAGCATCATTATTTTCATTTGTTTTTTCACTGATTCCTATACGATTTAGACTGAAGTGAGGAGCTGAGCGATTTTAACAGTAAACTGGTTATTTCTCTTTGAGCTCTGTGTAGGAAGCGCTTCTAGTGACTCATAACTTATATTTATTGTCTTGTTGCATAGAGAAGGCCAATGCTGCTGCGGTTTAGCTGAAACAGACCAACGAACCCAAACGACTATACAAAAAAGAAACATAAGCCATAGAGTTTATCGAGAAATAAACTGATCGCATGGGAGATGACATGTGCTTTTAGTTCTGGAGGGGGCACTGCACTAATAGAGGCCTAATAAGCTTCAGTATGGTATGTCCTTTTTTGAACAATACTGTAAACATAGAATAGCAATCTGTCCGCTTCTCGAAAAGAAGCCTAGCATCAAATGCTCAAAAATGCAGTATTTTCAATCGGTATTAACTTATCTACTCATGAAGTCACTCATAATTAGACATGTCATTTAAAAAACAAATCTATATATATATATCAGTTTTAATAGTGCAATTCCTTGTAGGTAGCGACAATACGATGTACTGCGTCTTCTGCCAACGTAGTTACTTATACGTAGTAACCTAAAAAATCTCGAAAAGTACGCTATTATAGAAGATACGGCGACCATAAGCAGGGCGGAGAATAAATCTAGTAACAAATTGGCCAACACTTCTTAATAATGCAGTCAAATTATTGTGAATATATTACAATGGCCTTACGAGTCATTCCCGATATCAACCACCACAGCAAGCGATCTTCATCGAGAACGTCAATTTTGTTGTCTCTTGTGCTTCTTGTTTGAACTACAGTAACTTCCCGATAATTTTCAAACTGGCAAGTAGACACTGCTCTGTCAATACCAACGTATGCGAACACATGTTCTTCCGGATTAAATAAGCTTTTTTTTGTTCTATTTCGGTAGTGATTGTAGGGCCGACGATATTCGGATGATGCCAACGTAACCAGAGCCCTACATGACACGCAAAGGCACATCACAGATCGCGTAACCTCCACTATCCTCGAAGGCCCCACCAGCTCCCATTGCCACTAACCCTGTTATGCCTCGCAGCGAGAGACGAAGCTAGGTAAGCGATTGTTACTTCACAATTTGACTCGCTATCACGTGTTCGCCGTCTTTGACGTTTGCATCCGCCCGCAGATGTGGCGTCAGTGAAGCCCCACTTTTGGATCCCTTACTCGGCGTTCTGCGCAGCTAGCGTTTCGTAGTTCCTCTTTTAATAAGCCAATCAGCGGCACTTCAGACGACGCGTACTTCAGGCGACAGTTCCTACTTGACAGGGACAAAGTGCTGATAGTTTATAAAATGGCTTCAGTGACGCTCAGAACAAGATTCTTTCTTGTACAATATCAATTTTTTTTTTGTTCAACTTAGGGATCTTGGATATCTTGAAGTCATTTTAAAGAAACGGAGCGTACCGCCGTGAATAGTACGTATAGCTTCAAAGTGCTAGTTCGATGATAAAGAACTAAACACTGATCAAGAATGCTATTAGATAGGCGTAAGTAAACACGTCAGATATATAGTGGTCTAGGCACGCGATGTGGATACTTCCGCTGTCGATTAAAGTTGATCCCTCATCTTTTGCGACGCAATCATCCCGCTAGTTCTCTACAATGGACCATCCAAAAATGAAACGATTCTCCATGCTCCAACGTCACGCCGGAGAAAGGACCCGCACCATCGGGCTGTCAGTCATCAACGCTCATCACAGAGCCAGCAGACACAGGATCAACGGGCAACTGGTCTCGTTTGTTGCCCACCAACATCCGAAGTAGAAGCAGCCCATGGACCAGCACTTTCACCAACACGATGCCCGGACCAGTTTTCGCTCTTATATCATCAGTTGCGCCGAGATTCGCCGCCCAGTTCGCACCCGAGGCGCTGTTCGATTTGTAAGCACAAAACGCCCACTGGAACTTAACCGAATTGTAAACTTAATAAAACGGTGAAAGTGAAGTAAGCTTGAGTTCATTAGTGAAAGCTGAAAGCTTATGCGTGTCGATCGTCAAATAATTGCCACGCGTATATTTTCCTGATACGTGAGTGTCATGTCATGACTGGTGACTGTTAGTTTATGCTGTTCGAGCTAGTTAAGAAGAGACATGTATATGTTTTGTGACCTGATCAAGCGACTTTGGTATAGCGAGTCCTCTAATACTTCAACGCCATTTAAAACCGTTTTATTCAGGATGCTACTGTGTCTTTTTCTACTTATCTCGGCCGTGCAGGCATCAGTAATTAATACCGTATTTGCACCGCGCCTTAGGGCCCTGCAGAATTTGCGGCCTGAAAAGTCACAGGCAACTGAACTGACTCGAGACCAAAACAACACCATTATAATATCTTCGACTAAGCTTACTATAGAGCCTCGAAATCCACAGAAAGCTATTCAGGCTATTACAGGAAAAGAATCACCAACTGCACGATACTACCCTGAAGTGGGCCCCTTGAGCGTCCGAGAGGTAATCGCTAAGGAAACGTTTCGACTGATCGCCCAAATGGCTCTTGATCGGATACCTTCGAAGTACGTGCGCTCTCATGCGAAAAAAACGAAAAAAAACGTTAGATATTGATGTGAAAAGTTAAGCCCAGTGTGTTTGAAATATAAAAATGATAAATTCGTTGAGATTGATGGTTAGCAAGGTGTTTTGGCAACGATCAAACGAGATCATAAGCCCGATTTCTGTGAGTGCAAAAAATAAGCAACTAATTAACGCGTGAACTTAGGAACAAACGAAGGGGCGATAGCATACGGGCTAATAAACGATGAAGTCTTAACGGAACATATGAACTTCTATTGGGCCGCTTGCTGTGACATTACTATTGACTATACTGGCCGAATAATGAGTATATTACAAGCAAAAGCTTTTTTTTCCTGAAATAGACAAGTTATCGAATTAAGTTTCCTTCTTGAAACACGCAAGCGTGGAACATTTAAGAAAAGATCCAGGAAGATCGTTGGACTGTAGCTATTAGTTCTCTCTTCAAACATCATTTCTCTTCCTTATTATGTAACATTAATTTTTAGGATAGAAAAAGGTGGATTTCACGAATTATTTATTTTGCCTATTTACGTGGCGAACACGAACCAAAGACCGAGTGTTCAGGTAGAGCGCTTTAGCTGGCTAAGTCATCATCTTAGATGGATTTTTTTTAAGTAAATATAAATGATATTTTTGGGTGTGCTTCCCGTGTGATAAGCCTGATCTTACTTTATTAGAAACAAGTCAACCATAGCAGCATACGTTATTCAATGATGGGGCACTTTTCTGCACAACTGCATGGTGGAACGTTTACCGTCAAACTCTTGACTGCAACAGTTTCCTGCAATCTTTTACCCTGTAGGCGTCACGATTCCCACGAATGGTACTTACCGTCATATCACTACGGCAAGACGAAAGATCTTCAGAGTCGACACTTCTTTGAGAGTGAAGAGTTTCTGTTGTTCCTGCTTGGTCTCGGACTTGCTTCGGTCCTCGGTGAGTTTTGCTAGGATATTTTCACTAATACGAAAGTAATCTACTACAGACAGATAAGTAGCACAAGTCTTTTCCCAGTTAAACACGACGACAGCTTCGATTAGTCTGGCCAAGAAAGATGTTCAGCTTTACGTAGTATTCAACCGATCGGTCATAATGCATGGGTGCCCTGAAACTGTCAACGGAACGAATTAAGTGATCAGAACGTTTCGACATTTGCTCACAGCTACAAATTCGTTGACACACGGTACGGTATGTTTGCCTTCGCTGGGATTGACGGCCCTGACCATTACGACCCACGAAGTTGTCAAAATGGGATGGGAGTGCCTACAATTTGAACTTCGAACAGTTATCCTCAAAGAATTCTGCCTGGAAAAGCTTTCCAAGCTATATTACAGAGCTAAAATTAAATGAAAGAAAAAGTGAAGAAAAATTTTGTAAAATGTTAACACTTCGCACCGGACAACCGTATGGTTCATATGCTTTATGAGATAGATATATATACATGTAGTTCATCTTTGTTCAGATATCTGCGTAAATCAAATCGTCGTTTGAACGTCTGTTGGACGCAGGTTAGGTTTGAAACACCGGTTTTCAAACTCATGCCAGTAGAATCCAGACGCTCATAATCGGTAAGCACGTTATTAATAAAATAACATAATAATTACGCAACGGTTTTTTTTTGTATCTCTCCTGTATTTATCTAGACAAATTGGTTTTGTCCATATTTGTTGTTTATTATAAAGGTATGGCAACGGTACTGGCCCCCCTTAATCAGATGTTGTATACAAATGCCATCTACGGCGCCGGAGGTGGATATGCGCCGATCCCGATCGGACCAGGGGTCTTTGCATCCCAACATGGCCGACGCCGCAGAAGGTATCATTAGTGCACAGCTAAAAGCAAATATGCACATTTCTGGTTGACTGCAATATTATGAAACATTTTTGAATGCTAAAACAGATGGATTCAAAGAAGATGTGCGGAATAGAAAATACTTTCTTGATAGATTACGAGGGTGATGATGATACGTAAAAATGATCACTTATTTCCTTTTGGCGTCAACTGCACACTTATATAGATCAAATGCTATCATCTCCTAAATCTCTATACTTTCACAGATCCTCGATGTTATAATCGTCACGGTTAAAACCATCGTAGTCTCAGTTTGTATTTAAAAATCGGCGTTTTCATTCTAGATCTCCTTCGACGCACGACTATCGACGGAAAGCGAGGATCGAGACGATCAAACGTCGGCTGAAACGAGCGTCACGACGATACAATTCTGCTAGAAGTCGCATCCCTGACCCTCGTCGAACAAATCCAACTGAAAAAAGTAGCTTGTTTTGGAAGAGCGACAGTTGCCATAAGTTTCACTTTGAAACACCGAGGTCCCGGGTTTAAGACCTAGCTGATACAAGGCTTTTTCAAACTAGTATTTTACTCACAACAACATCAGCTATCACCTCGTTATGCGCTCGCATTCGTTTAGCGTGCTCAACCAATTGCAGGCTCAACCAAAGTGCGTTAAAGTCACTGTCCGCCGCCCAATTGCCAGGACCACGTTTTCTGGAAAAGTTTGACAAACATGTTATCGAGTAGTCTATAAATGTCGATTCGTACCGTTGATCAGGCGCGATACTCGAGAATGCTATGATTTAGCAAGCGTAAGCGACCTTGTTACATTGTAATCAAAGGTTGAACATAATGATAATGGCCAATGTGAAAGCTATGTGCTTGTTGTTTTTTTCTAGTAATAGAAATACTAGAATATTTATCCGTATGTTTTTGGTGATTACGGGAGAGAAAGCATGTACAAATATGTTGGATACTAATCAATAGAGCTACACAGTGGATCTTTTCTCCATTAATAGTTATTCATTATTATATTTTTGTCTGTCTGCTTACAATAAAATAAGCCCCTCTTATGATAAAATAAAGGCCCTATTCTCGGATTATCGATAATGATTTGGTAGTAGTAGTGGTTTGAGAATGTAAACTGTATTTGATTCATCCTCTGGCCAGTTTGATTTAACCAAGGTAAGACTCCAAAACATGTCTGTAACTTTCGTAAAGTTAGCTTCTCGGGTGGGCGGGAGCCGTCGCTTCGTTGAGTTTGATAATCCATTGACACACTACCGCTTTGGCTGCGACTGTTTAGCGTTTTCGAGACCACTTCACAAGCGGCATAGGGTAACAATAGCATGATTAATTGGACTGCCTGGAGAAACGTCATAACTGTAATGTTCTGAATGCTTTTATAGAAGCGGCCACGGCTCCAGATAACGTTTCCACAATACCGGAAACAGTGAATGGCTATTTGTGAACCAGCATAGGCATCTCGTTCATGGAGTTCCTGGGAGCTACTATATTAGTTAGCAGCTTATCAACGAAAATGAGAGGTGTCCGGACATACTCAGGACGAGCCCACAAGAACAGGACTACTAATGATCATATGGCGCTGTTAAGCCTGCAGTAGATTAACCCCGGTAGTAGCCTCCAGCTTCTTCCATTTTCGTCGGAGTCCTTCACGTCCGTCACATGTTTGGGTTAGTAGACCTGTTGTAAGCATAAAAGCCCGTACGACGGTAGTAAGAGTTTTGCTCAACATAGCTCTTTGCCCCTTTATCCTTTGCAAGCTAACACCAAACTTCCTGGGAAGCCTCTGAGACGGATTTCCAAGAGAACTTAAGCATCAGTTTGCCAAATCTTCCATTACCTGCCGCGTGAAATGATTGTCAAAAAACTAAGAAAACCACTCACTATTGTACCGAGGATTGTTGAACAGCAAAAAAAAACACAATTTAGTGAATTGATTTAGAAACAACATTGTTCCCTTTTAAAGCAACTCCTTAAATGCAACACCAAGAACAAGCATGACGACGAAAGCAGGTGCTGACGGGTCAGCCTCGAACGTAAGTGTTTTTTCTTGCGTTTTACGTCCGATCATACTCAACGCTTTAGATGTTACTTCAGACGAACCAAAATGTAGCGGACAAACTTCAACTGGATTTGAATGTACGCAGGCTCCTTCGCATTACAGCCTTGATGGGTATAATTGCTGTCGTGACCAAAAACTTGTTTTAGGCCGAGAAAATACTTGAAGCCGCTGGCACAAGCTGATCACTTAATGATCGTGCTCAGCTGGTGACGCCGTCAAAGAGCTACGTTCGTTCCTATTAGGCGGTTTAATTGGGCTAGATGCGCCCACGACAGCCTACCTCAAACGTTTTATCCTAGCAAATCGAACTTGTATGATCTGTCTAGGCATTCTTGCTTACGTTCGTGATTCGACTCGCGACGCTCCAACGCACCTGGATGCAGTTTAAAAAGGTTGGCAACAATCAAATTGCTTCTTAGCATAGATGTCAAAAACTCTAATACTATATACTGCTATAGACGAGCCACATAAAGAGGCACGTAACTGAGATCTTCACATGTGCAACAAATGCTGTTTTTTTAAATTGAATTTTAAACAACCTTTTCTGACTTTTGAAAAAAAAGGATATTCTCATGGAGGTAGTGCCCCAGCGGGAGAATGCCCTGCACCCGATAATGCATCAAACTTACCCAAAATCTATGCCACCAATGATTGGTAAATAAAGTATCAGGTATCGTGCGGGTTGCCTACAAAAAGATCCGAATGTCCTTTCTGCGTTCAGCCTTGTATTACATCGATACGTAAAATCAGTGGTAGTGGCGGTAGTGCCGCTTTTGAATCCGAAGCTCTGTTGGATACCGTTCGTCACGTCGGATGGTTAACAGTCTTCCGGCACCGCTCACCAATACGAGCTAGAAAAAGATCAAGCGCCTAGCATGAGATATGGTTAATAAGAGACAGGGTACTGTGAGAGTACGGTACCAGCATAGATTTTTAAAAGCGCCAATTATCTACGCAGTTTGCTTTTTTCTTTTAGCGATTAATTATCAGGTGTTTAAAGCCTTTAAGGGTACCGCTAGGTTGAGCAAACAATTAGGCAAGACGGAGAAGTCTTGATTAGCTTGAGGCCTTCAACGAACATCTTTCTTTTAAAAAAGCGTGGACTTGAAGTTACAGAGCAGCGCAGCGTTACAATGTTACATGCCAGCGCGCTGCCCATAGTGATAGTACTGTTATTTTCATCGATAATATAATCTATATATATTCATATGAAAATAAATCTAAAAATTGTTATTATTCCTCGTTAATTATATATTGAGAGTTACAAGTAGCATTAATGCAAAAGTTTACTTTTTGGTAACTAAGAACTAACATTTCCGTGAGAGTACTTTGGCAGACGACACATAATGCAGGGATAGATTTTATGCACATTCGCAGTAGTAACCTAATTACTTTACGAGCATTCCTTTAGGTCATAAAGAAAGCAGGAAATGCATGCCAGTGGACATTTTTTTATTTGCTTTCAGAGAATACTTTTTCTTTGTTATTGAATGTTACTATTCGAAGGGCGGCCGCCAGTTAGCATCTATAATAACTAAGTGAAAACTAACTGTATTTTATTATATTTTTGTAAAATTATGACTATTTCTTTTTACGTTTCGCTACTCTATTATATTTTAAAAGCGTTGGCTCACCTTCAATTTGTCTTCATAATTTAGTGAAAACGGGTATTGGACGACTTCGCTTAGGTAGCAGACAGTACTGTCGTCTTTGTACGCCAGAAGGATTACAGTAAATGGCATCAATCAGTTCGCTCCTGCCGCTATTCTATGCTAAACGCATCCCGTCGTTTTCTTTCCCTGGCACCCCCCGCCTCGGCCCCTCTCCAGCACTCGCTGCTATCTATCACAGCTCCAAGCCCCATTGCTTTGAGTTACGTTCTCCACGACCCTTTCTGTCGTTTCTCGTTGTTCTTCCGTTGTCCCCAACTAGGAACGGACCCCTGCCCTCCTGTTCCTTACAAGACGAGGCCACAACAGAAAAGGACAGCACTAGCAACAACTAGCAGGCTAGTGGCCACAGGTCCGCGTAGTAAGGTGAGGCCTGGAACGCGATTATGATGATGGTGATCGTGCAATCGCTACAATAGCTGCGAAGACAGGTCCAGTAAAAGCCAGCGATAATGACCTAACTCGTTCTGATAAATGCCTTCCGAGCCCCTCGCTTTTCCGATGCCTCTACACCCACGTTCTCGTGCCTCGACTTCGTGCAACAAAGCGCCCATTTTCGTTTCCCCTCGAACGGCGGTCTCTTTTCTCACAGTTTTTGTGTCTGTCTTTCCATCCCCACTGCTAGGCGTCGATGTTCTAGGTCCGGCCGAGTTGTCTGCGCGCAATCCAAGTCAATGGCAGTGAAAATGGAAGGCAACAATAAAATGTTGCTTCGTTTTATCCTCTGTCCTGTTCGCCGTTGCCTCATTCAAGGTTCTGGTAGGAGGTTGGTTGTCGTTGTTACCCACTGTCCTCGAACCCTCCACATTCCCCGATGTCTTCTACTGCTGCTGATGACGCTTTCTCGTCTGTTGTTGTCTATATCGCTATGCTGTTCTAACCGTCTTTCAGGTACTCTGCGTGCCGCATTTTAGCCGCTAACCAACCCCTGCGCCAACGATATCATCGCAGCTGTCCATATCAGCGCTACGTCAGGATGCGGTATATAGAGTCGCTTGCCTATCCAGCTGCCTGCCTGTTCGTCTGTCTTCGGTTTTCCGCTCAGTTCCCAAAGCCTTGTCGGACTCTTTTGTCTGTTTGCTGCCTACGAAGATTCCCGTACTGCGACATTGTTTCGCCGAGAATTTCGGACTTGGCCCAGCTTTGTACGAGCCTCGTTGGCTGCTTGGATAGAAAATAGGCTGACATCAAGGGGGCGGAAAAAGGCTGGGTTGGGAATCCGTAAATTGATGATAAAGCTAGGTACGGTCAGTTATCTCTTTTGCTGCTTTATGTGCTCGTTTCGTCATCGTCGCCACTGGGCCGTTAGTGGCGGCCTTTGGGTCTGTGCGAACGGACAGCGGCACAGCCGTTGCTGTTGCTACTACCGCTGGTTGGGGCGTCCCCTACGGCCTTTGCCGTTGCCGCCATGACCAGCAGACCATTGCCACACTACTGATAGCTTCACGCAGGGCAGCGACTGAGGCAGGTGGTAGATGACAGATACACCGTAAGCTTGGCACCCCCACAGGTCTTCAACAGTTAGTGGCTGTAGCAGCAGTAGTAGTATATGGCAGAGGATCGCAGGCAACCATGGCACAGTTGATCAGCGTCTGCCGTGTCTAGGGTATCCATGCTCATCAGCAGGTGCCTGCGCCGCGATGTCCAGCGCAACGCTTTGTAGTCGGCAGACTTCACGGTGGCATCGAGAGTGAAGCCGCTTTCGCTGCTAACAACAACGAAGACAGCGAGCGGGCGAAGAGGACACAGGAACACGGAGAGGAAAGGGGTGTTAAAGAAGGAGAGAGAAAGAGCAGAACGACGTATAATAAGTGCTATACCAACAATCCGCGACGGCAAGAGAAGCAACATCGGATAGCGGAGGGCTATCAGACGCATTAGCCTACCCAAAATGAAATAGAATAAGAGGCGGTCGCCTTGTCATACAAGATTGGCGGACGTATACATCACACTATGAAGTACTTCCGTTTCCGGAAAAAAAATTATAACAAGAAACGATTGAAAAAAGTGGCCTGTTCTTATCGGCGCAGTTTTCGTTCTTGGTTGTGGCTAGCCATACTTGGTACTGCTTTCGCTCGGAAAATTTCTCGTCTAGACTAAACGACCATACAGTTTGCCAATCTGATTTCGGCGTTGCAAAATGCTTCCTCTGGGTCCCATGTAGATAAAAGAGAGGTCTATCATTTGAATGCTGGTCACCTGTAGAAACAGCTATTTCTTTTCCTGACTGAAACAAACGTTGTCTTTAAAGACTAATACTCAATTTGGATGAGATATTCTATATTTCTTCCTAAATTTAATGTCGCTTACAGATTGAGCATTTAAAAAAGAGGGTATCTGGGATAAGGGTTAATCTGCGTATTTTCCTTGTCATGGCTCAGTTTTCGGGGTCCATGTCATAAAATGCCGGTAAGCTACATCCCTACAAATTAACTTTCTGCGACCTTTTCGTAAATTTTATTTTAATCACTATGGGCCACGCAATGGATTTTAAGTATTAATTCATTGCTAGAGATAATATCTAACGCGTGGTGCCTCGAAGGAGTATCAGAAAATCGCCAACTATTTATTACCTAGAACTTGCATACCTTTCGATACGATTCCGTGAATTACACCCGCGAGATGCTCCGATTTGCGACCAGTTGGCTGATTACTGAACCTCTATATTTGCACAAGTCAACCCATAGCAGCTGTTATGTTTTTCAGCCACATCCATCGTGACATTCATTCTTTCTCTGGCGTTCGGTCTCTGAAATGTGCTGCCCTCGGTATTATGAGGCTGAGGACAGTAACTATCTTCTACCTGCCACCATCTCGATCGCGCGAAGTCCACACAAAAGCTAGCTGGACCATTGCATCGCTCGCATTGCCAGGAACTAGTCGGGCACTGTCGCTTTCCTGCAGATGCGGCAGGCATTCTCGCTTATACGATGTTAGCTCGAGGCCATAGGGCAATGCCAACGTACTTATACGAGTGTAACGTGGTGAATGCTAACCTGGCTTGCACTATCATTCTCAACTTCGGTCCTTGACGGGTTATCCTCGTACTATATATCATAGCAGCACTGGTACCCGCAAACAATGGCCATAACCTCACCGCGTCTCACCCCAACGCAATTCGAGCTTGTGCGCATGAAATGAGAGCACGGAAGAAGAACGGCTGTGCAAAAGGTGACACGGCAGAAATTCAGAGGCTATGGCAGGACTACGACCTAGACGTCCCAGATGCATAACGGAAGGCGAGCAAGCGAACGAGATCCTGCAACTAGCTCCGTAGGCACGATCGTGCCGACAAAGCTGGGCATTGGATACGTCAAACTGAGGATACAGCAGATAAGTATCTACTGCTACTGCAACTGCTACCACTACCGTGATACATTGAAATGTATACGCCGATAGGGAATAACGTTGTTAAAATTAGAGGCTACTGTTATTAAATTAACGTGCACGCTGACCACTAAATGATGGCGAAGATAAACACATCGTATCTGTTTATTCCGTGGGCGTTTGGGTGCTCCTGCATAAGTGCAACGTCTTTTTGAAAACGTTTAACAACTCTGCGCAAATTAGTTAAAAGTAAGAAGCCATAGCCGCGAAGGCTAAATCCACCGTTCCAAAATGAAGGTTTTAGCTGGAGTCTTCGTCCTCAGAGGTTTCATGTTCGACAAAAAGGGAATCTTTTCATCATTAGAGTAAATGATAGTGATCGGCGAATCCAAAGCATATTGCATCAGTCAGTATTTGAAGCTAATATCTCCATAATAATAATAATAGAACTCTTGATTACCCTCCCGTCGAAACCTAATCCCGTGACTTCTTCCTATTAAAAAAAAATAGACCGCAGAGAGCAAAAAGATTTTATTAAACATATATTTTCAAAGAAAAACCGCTGGAATAACATCGAAACCGTTTTCTACTAATCGAAAGTTTAACCACTAGGCCGACATATCTTTTATATCCAGCCAGTGTCTATACTTAAGCAGTATCGAAGACACCAAATCGATATTTGCGGATAAGTCTTGCAAATAAAGCGATTTTCGTAGCATATATAGTCTAGTATCAGTAACAGCTGACGGTGTTAATGACGTTATTGTCGTTTTTAAAAACGTCCAGGAAATATTCGTAGTTGAACCCCGATATCTATGCGCCATCATACATACCATTACGGGTCGGAAATTATGAAGTAAAAGTGTACTGAAAAAGTTAACAAATGGGGCAACAACAACAACAACAACAACATTCAGTTGCTGTATTAACTCGCTCTCAAGGAACGGAGCAACAATATGATTCTGGAACGTCCCTCTTCTCGATTCCAAAAGCGTAAACGTGTGTCGGTAATTGCTAAATATAAGGTAAAATAAGCATATTTAATGGCGCAAACCACCTGGTTTAACTATTGCACGTATATGCTTAAACTTTCAGTTTCTTAACTGCGAGGAAGGACAATAAATATCGCCCATTTGAGGACTTGGCGGAGTTACGCCACAAATAGTCTATAAATAATCTGGAGTCTTCCCATTGGGACCATAAAAACAAAGACAACGCTAGAGGTAACATTATTTCCTTGTCACCTAAACTTTTTTGTGACACCGCTAAGTGAAACGTTTCTCCTAAATAGCGGAATTAACACTTATGTTGCTTAAGTAATTAGTATAATAACTATAGTGATAACATTTAAGATACTTCAAGCGTACACTAAGTAGCCGCTGTTTCCGTATGGGGATGCTACTGAATGAAAGAGACTTGGTCTTATTTTCAAAGTAAAACTGTGCGTTTGCAAAATATCTTGGAAAACAGGGTGGACTAGCTTCTTCGGCCGATGAAAATAAAATTTCGAAGGCCCGATAGACTAAAACATCTGTGCCTCAATTACCACACGATGCGCTTCAGCTAACTTTACTTCGCAGCCGGATTTCTACAACATACTGAAGTAAGCTGACTTAGGGCCACCCCGACTCATAATTGGTTGGCGTCAATGCAACCAGAATATAGAAAAGCCAATCGAAAAGGAATTGCTCCTATACGTGTAGATGGCAAGAACAGCGTAGATTGGTAAGCATGCGTTAGAGGTAGCAACGAAGCCACCCCAATCAGCTTTGAGTAAACGAATGACCGCTTAACTTTTAAGCGTACTAAATAATAACTACAGACATATATGCAATGTCTTCGTGCGAACTAGACGTAATACGTCACTTGATTCACACGCATTAAAGTATTTACGTTGCTAGGAGCTAGGATAGGACCGCTGATATTCCATACAAGTCCTAAGCATTCCGTAGTACCGAACTGCAATATGACTACCCTTTTAAAAAAGAGCAATCACATCACCAGGATGCAATACAATAAACCGCCCCATTAGTTCGCTATTGCAATGGCGGTGGTATGATTCCCTGCTTTGCGTTACCCAGTTCCACTTTGCCCCCTAACACACATGTACATATGCTAGAGCAACTCAATTCGGAACTCTGTATGTTACTGAAGTCTGCGGAATCGGTATGTCGAACGTAAACGCACGAGACTATAGCTACCACAACCATCAACAAACTCGTGGAGTGGTTCCCGTGTACACTCTACCCCCTGTTCACCCCATTCGAGTCGGGTGTTGGCAACTAGAAAACAATGCTTTCTTAAAAGCCTGCAAATGCGTTTTTTTCACTACCTGAGACCTAGAATCTTCCGCTTGGCGGGATTTCGTTTTGGTGACAACACGGGAACAAGCGACTGCATTGCTCATGTGTCACAAAGGCCATGGGCATAGCAGTCAATAGCAGGTGCTTATCGCTATAGCTGTATGGAAGGCCCGACCAATTCTATGGGGAGCGGAGCGACAAAGGGGCAAAGGACCTACTATTTGTGATGGGAGATATCCGAAGGGCCACCAAGTCGAAAATGTACAAGGTCGAAAAATAAAAAAATAAGGCCTCTCGAACTAGGTAAGCCAGGCTCTCGAATGTTGCAACATTCTCGTTACACAAACAGCACTTGAACAATCTATTTACATATGTATCGGTGTCTTCGTCTTCTAGCGACAAACATTCGGCGAACATAACAGTACGCATATACAATACGCACTGGAGCCTATCTTAGCTAGGACAGCGCCGTGACATCCGCTCGTGCAAAGGATGGATAACAAAACTATCTGTAGATACTTGAAGATATAAACATTAAATGACACGCTTCATCGAATGCAGATTTCTGAAACCGTACAGGAACATACACGCCCTGGCATCTCTGTTGAAAACCAATGGCGTCTTTCTTGGAAGCAAAAGCTATTGTTAACGCTATAAGTATACATTTTGGTTAGATGCATAAAATGTCAGGCAAACAGAAGTTCAGTAGCAGCAACGGCAAGGATGGCTACAGCAAATCATTTTTAGGTTCATATTTTTATTGACCATAAACTTATTTGATGTGCATTCAGTTTTTTTCTAAATATATATTTAACTGTAAGTTATATGAAGAAAATTCTATATGATAATTGTACAAAATTATGATAAGCTATTCATTTGTTCGCTTGCTCCTATCATTATTGTCTGTCACTCTCTAGCTTTCAGTAACTTCTCGATAACTTGAAGACACCTAAAGCCAATGTCAATTAAATATTACTCACAAGCGCTACTTACCTCCTCATCAAAACCAAACGCAACACTTTATGTGTATATGTACGGTGCGGGTCACTGAGTTCGTTTTGGGTTATAGGCGTCCACTTGCTTGAAAGGAGGCTACAAACGATTTCATTTCGGATAATAGGCCAATAGCTTAGAGAGACACTTTGCGTTTTCTGTTCCCGTATTTTGCCTCCACTTGTGGGGATGTATCCTATGTGATCCTAAGTGAGGGTAGAAGCGGTGGCGGCCGAGTGAACACATCACTTTGAGGCAATAACAGTGTTATTCCGATGAGATGACCGGCCCACCGTTCCTGGGTCTGGGAAATGTTAAGGGTAAAAAAATACGGGGAAACGGTTAGGTGCTAGCTTTAAGCAACCGTCGGAAGGATTTCTCAGGTCATAGACAGATTTGAAAGGCTGAAGAGGTGCGTGCGGTTTCGATCTTAGTATGTTGCTCTTCGTCAGCCTAAGAATAAATGAGCCGCGACATAAGTGTGCTCGATTTTTTTCTTACGTCAAAAAAGAGCACAATGCACAGCAGCATCCGTACAGAACGAATTCGACCTATGTCCTAGCTGTAGCCCAATGAAGTCCTAGCCAATGGATAGTTTCTTTTAAATTGTTCTACTTGTATGTTTTTTTTCTAGCGGGACACATTTGGCGCTTGAATTGCTAGTTTGCTTTTTTCCTTCATCGTTTATTGCGAGGCAAATTTTCTTTAACACTGGCCCACGAAAGAGTCATTGTTGGTAGAATTGAGCACGAGCCGTAAGCACGGTATTGGTTCAAAGGGCTCCCAATTTTATGTCAATACAATTAATAGACTGCACTGATTTCCACCAATCTAACAAATAAAGACAAAAATTATCGTCAATTGTTTTGGTAGCCAGCCTCGGCGAATGCTAATAAAAATAGGAAATCAATTTTTGGCAAAGGTGAATTATGTCCATGATTGGCCTGCTTTTTCATAAAAACAAATATATGATATTCTGAAATTGAAAGAAAAAAAAAAACCATAATATCATTTTAGGCTAGTTTATCTAAAATTTCAGCACCAATACAGCGACAGGGTACACAGGTTTAATGGACTATTCGAATGAATAGATGTAAACAATAGCCTGTTCTCTTTTATTAGAACTATCAAAGCATTGATTCATTTTCAGAGCTACATAGTAGGATAACCATGTTTCGCTCATTCAGTAACCCATTCCCTCGTTTATTTACTCTGATTTTTTCTACGATCGTGTGAGTTGCATGTCTAAGAAATTCAGTGATCGTTGATTTAACTTGCGACATGTAAAAATAACTAAATAAAGGAACGATAGCTCTGTCAGAATATTTTACCAGCCGCTTGTTGAGTAAAATATGTTATGAAATTAACAATGTAGCCTTATATTAATGGAAGTTGAATTTTGCGCCATACAAACGCACTCATTACTCAGTCGTTGCGAAGTCAATTCAGAACCCTATTTTCACTAGAGTTGCGCCCTGTGGAGAGCGATAGTCGACCAGCCATCCCCAACACCGCAGGAATTGGTCGACTCTTTGTCAGTGCGCGTATCTATATAAAAGCAGCAGATGGCAGATGTATCAGGCACCACGGCGAGACGGGCTGGCCTCGACGGCAAGTGTCAAACGAGAGGAATCTGTGGCTCTAATATGGTAAAGCAAAATTTTTAAATTAAGGTTCTCGACTTGAGTAAGCCAACAATAACATGTCTTAGTGGTACAACATTTTGGCCAGATGTGGGTGGTTTCGAATCGCCTGATTATTGAAGCAAACTGTCAGACTCTTTCCTGCGTTTCCTTCGAGGCTTTAGGACGCTTTGTGATATCAAATGGATTTCAACATGCGGTGGAAATCCGTCATTTACAATGGCCGAAGTCACACCTGCTTCCTCGATTAGCGTATAACACTGCAGAGAAATTCGTTCACGACCCGTATTACATCGAAAAAGATTCGGCCTTTATTAACCGAGCCTTGAACTCTATGTAAACAGACTAATCGCTTTGATCGTCAGTATACCTAGGAGAGCAAAAACGATACATACATTCGAATTTTCTAGATATTCTATTTGTGTTGAAATTGTTTGTTGATCTACAATGTTTAACGATGGCGACAGATTATACAATATAAATTACTGAATCTTAGAATTCTACTTGTAGACGGTCGTTTCTACACTGGAAGAGTAATGTGCCGATTGAAAATGCGGATTTGTTTACTTGATTAGCTGGATGTATCTATGGCTATTTCGTGTTTATTACTTTTGTCCTTCTCAGAAAAGGTACGACGAACAACAGCTGAGATCTACTCTGTTTATACATGATCTTGTTTAACAAGTTACGTATATTAAGGATGGCAAAGGTTTACAAGATCTTTACCAGGCTCTTGGAGAGGTTGCCTGACGATTCAACTGACCAGGTTGGGAGGCTAGGCCTAGATTTGTATGAGGAACAAATTTTCGGCTTGACAAGCTCTGCATAAACCTAATTATAGTGCGAATGGAAGATTTACTTTTTATACTGAGCATTTATTCTCATCTTGTGAACATCCTTATAAATAAAAAGCACATATGATAGACATTCCAACGAACGTCTTTTCTTAGGTGATACTGTCTGTAATGGGAAGGGACTACGGATTTCCACGACATATGGTGAAACGTTCTGGTCATTCAAATTATTTAAAAAGGTCATCCCTCGTGAGTTTCAGCTGGGGATCGAACCCGGTGGTTTATAGTTTTATGTCAGATGTCTTATCCAGGCCAATGGGCTTTTGTAAATGCTGTATTCGAAGCCAGTTGATCTACGGAGTGATACAGTGTTCCTGTTCGCCGCAACAACGCAACTTGAGCCGGTTCAAAGTTGATCAAGTACCTGACACTTCCTTCCCTTCTCTCAACTGGCAATTTGGTTTCCCTATAGAAACATACGTTTCAGGCAAGCGACCTCAAGTGCAACCTTCATGAGTACGTTTAGCATATGCCCCCTCCCCGCCAGCGTGTTCTCGACACGAAAGAGGAAGCGTGGCCGCCACGTGGTGAAGTCCAGGGGGCGGAGCTACGTTCATAGCGGACCTTCCGCGTCCACCCCCTACGCTTACCCTCTCTCTCGCAAGCTTAGCTGAGGGCCCGTCGGGTTCAAAGGCAACGGGCGCACAACGGACTTTGTTGATCTCTTGTTGAGGTGCCAGCTCTAAAACAACTCCGGTTGGAACCCCGCAGGCACAGAGACGGCATGCCGCTGGGTAAAACTACGCGTATAACACCGAGAAATCAACTGGTCCTTCCCTTCTCATAGACAAAGGCGGATGCCACCTGATTTTGAAGATCTCAAGCTGACTATCTCAACACGAGCGAGCAGCGTGCTGTCGACAAACACTGCCTAGAACTTGATAATATCATCTTTTTGTTTCTATTGTTCAAAGAGCTTTTCACCTAGTGGATGTTATTGAACTAGCAACAAAACAAGTTTCAAGTTACGATCAAGCAGGTGGTACACACACAATACCGTTAAGTTTTGCCAAATCAAAAGTATTAAGCCCGGAGGAAGTTGTTTGTCAACAAGGTGGTAAATTCCAAGACGCAGGTGTATGCAAGCCAGTCAACATTGAGAAGCCAAAAGAGCCTCAGGCGTTGAGAGTGACGCCGGAGGCGGGTGGGTGATAGCATAACTAAACGGCAGCTGTGAAGACGATGCCGCGTTGTTATCTTCTCAAAAAAAAGGCGGCCGCTCTTGAACTTCGAAGGGCCGCGGAGGAAGAGCAAAAGAGACAATCAGCACTTAATAATAACAATAATAACACTAATAGCAATAACCATAACAAACATAGCCTACCAGAAGCAGAACTGTGCAACAATGGCGACGGCAACAGTTTTCTTCGAGGTGAGTCTCTTTTGATCACAGCTTCCATTCAAGCTCCAGAATACCCTTGCATTACTCACTCAGTTTAGCAATTGAACTTGACCAAAAAAAAGGACAAAGAAGTATGTACTTCAAGTACCCATGCAGAATACAGGTCAGAAAAAAAGTAGTCTTTAGATTAGTCCATTGAGACATGAAGTGAGAATAAGGACTTAAAATCGAAAGTCAAACTTATAGATAAGAATATAGGCTACTTACACTGTGTTGAGAGTACTTAAAGCACAAACGGCACAAAGTGCTTTATCTAACATTGAGCCGGACATCGGCAGGAGTCGAAAAAAGAAGTTAAGCAAATATCTATTTTAAGTGACAATTTCAGCTTTTAAGCTTCAGCAGTCTGTGGTATATATGCCGATGCTTCTTGTAATTAAGTAAACGAACGTTAGCGCTTTAAAATCCCATAGCAATGCGGACAGCAAATTGTCTAAGAGGGAAAATTTTTAGGTCCTTATTGCAGGCCTTTTCACTTTTACAAGGTAAGATAGGAGGTTCGGGAAAGCGCGCAATAATTGAAACTGTTCAGTACTGATGTATTCTTTTCCAAACAGTTTTTATTAAATAACACTGAATGCAATTGTCTCAGTACGTTTTCGCATGCGCCAAAATGGTCATACATCTTATTTTACCTTTACCTGAAACTGCTACACATGGACAATGCTAATCAAGTAGAAAACATACTGTGTCCGGTACCTTCCTGAAGTTAATATACGTGAAGCCTTCCGCCAGCATATTTATTGCTTTTATGAGCACGACAAATTTGCCCTCATCATGGAACCCTTTATTGTGTGGGTGTAAACACTGCTGAAAACAGTTATCGATGAAAGCTTTTTCCGAGTTTTTCTAAAGCACTGTTCAAATTCTGTCAGTTATGGTAAGACTCGGTCAGCTCAACGTAAGTTCTCTTCAGCAGTTTTTTTTTCAATGTTGACCTTCTAATTTAAATGTCAGCTTTTGCCATTATCGTCCTAGTCGCCGCTGGCGGCGACTTGAAGAGGACAATATTCGTTGATTATATGCAGCTTAATTACCATTAGAGACTAAAATCACTCACATGATTATGGGGCATTGTCAGTTCTTCATCATAAATCGGCTTCACAGAAAAAAAGAGTAAAAAATTGATGGCAACAAGTTCTTGATGGCTATTAGGCAATGTTTGGGACTGTACAGCATCAGATTGATCTTTTGCTGGGCAAGAACCAGTCACGAAAGGTAACTGTAGTTTCGAGTAACGAAAAATGATAAAATGGAATCACATTAATAAGACTAGCTCGAATTCTTTGGACGGACATGTCCTACACATTCTTTAATAACCTTATAGCTCTTGAATACAGGGCCAAGTTACTTGTTTACGCATGAGAACATTGTTTGAGGCATTCAAATTGGATTGTTGGATCTCTAAGGCTGGTCCTTATCACTTTTGATATATCTATAGACTTTCTGTCTATGCGTGATAAAAGGCCCTTTTACACCACCTATATATAGTGAGCTTTGTCCATATAAAGGATTTGAATGTATCTTCAATTAACTTTAATAGCTTGTTCCATAGGGAAGACTGAACGACACGGCTTACTGTTGCGAGATTTCATGTCATGAAACCGATCACACTGGCTAAACATATTTCTAGTGCTGTTAAAAAAATAAGCAACGTGAAAGGCTTTAACCGGTACCAGCCGCAGGTTGTACTAAAATTTACGACTGGACTTCTGCATCTAAGCCTAATGTCACAGAAGCTATCTATGGTTTATTGTAGATAAAAAAAAATCAGAAGATTTTTATCATAACCGAATAAGCAGGAATTAAAAAAACTTCTCGTATTCCGTAATCCTGTTTCTGTAGCTTGGACATCGGCGTCTAAAACTGTGGAAAGAGTAAGTGGTTCGATTGTCCTAAAAAAGCATTTTGTATATCCTACGATGAATCGATTTGAATGTATCATACTGTCGTGTCTGCCTAAATTTTTACATGTGTTAGCATAAATTAGTGCTCTTCTTGACTTTTATGACCTCAAATTTTGCCCTTTTAACTACGAGCGAAGTTACCGGATTCTCATCCGAATCAAACTAATTGTCTATCAGATATCTGATAAACTGGATACTTAGAAATTTGTGGAATCTCTGGGAAAACCTTGTTCCGATCACGGTATAGTGGTAACGTATACCTGCTTCTGGCGGGAATAATGAAAGGTTTGTGCTCATAGAAATATTCAAAATAGTGAAAAAAAGGACAAGAGCTGTACAAGGCGATAACATGACTATTCACATTAAGAACCGGCTTTAGAGTTTAAAAAAAAAGAAGCGCAGTCTTTTTACATGACACCCCATGATGTCGTCCTGAGATCCATGTAAAGATAAGATTAGAATCCACGAAACAGTCGCGCTGTGAGGCCTGCGCATTTAACAACTGTAGAGTATCTTGAAGATGAAACGGACTTCCGACAGGCCAATAGTTGTTGGCTGCTAAAGTCTGAGGACAATCTCTAGCATATGCTTAAATATGTCGCGAGGAGTCAGCCTTTCGGTACGTAGCTAATGACATTTCGTGCTGCTTATTGCTTCATCGTTGGAAGAAATGATACTTTAGGGATGAAAATCTGCCACGTTCTTCTGTATGCGCTGATGTCCTAATACCGAAGCCCAAAATCCCCCTGGTCGCCCTGATCAGAAATTCGTCATTTACATATCCTTATCGAGTGAGGAGCTGTCATCATTAACAAATCCTTTTAGCCTTCTATGTGACGTTTCCACGTGAATGTGCCATGTCCCCTGTTTTCTTTAGTTGTCTCACCTCTTCTTTCTTTAGCTCTACCCCAACTAGCCCCCCAGCTTCTGCTGCTGTCACATGCACTTTTCTGAGTAGTCGTCTCCTTTGGCTTTGCGACGTGGGCACAAACCCGGTATGTTGAAGCATTTGGTAGCCACACACAGGCAACACATTCATAAACCCTAATCTTTAGCAGTATTGAAGTAGCGTCGGCAATTACTATGATATATACCCATTAGATCTCTCAGTCAGCTAAATTATTCTACTTGAACCACAGTTGATTATATTACTGATATATAGTTATCGATATGATTCGAAGCAATAAAACGCGCTCCCGTTTTTTTGGGAAACGAATAGTATCATAAAGCAAAGAAAATAGCAGCATGGTTAAAGACAACGTACGAGTACTGGGTAGTTTCATCGACTATTCTGTCATCAAAAGAAAAATATATTATTGCCAAAGACACACACTACGCAATTATGTTAATAAAAGAAGTTATTTAATAATAAGGATTTTATCATTTATTTCGACTCCTAACTCATCAATTTGTCAAAAATAAAGAAAGTGCAAAAAAGTTAACGACAACCAATATTCCATAAACTATATTGCCAACCGCACACATTCCAAAACACAAATACGTATATATATATATATATATATATATATATATATATATATAAGAGAGAGAGAGAGAGAGAGAGAGAGAGAGAGAGAAATTGTATCACTCTCTTAAATGATACACACTTGATTTGTACAGCGTGTGTGTCTGTTCTCTAGTAAAAGATAACATACATAAGTGTATTCGCTATACTTCTGTATAGAATTGCCCCCAGAGCGTACCATTCCTGCTTAAAGAAACGATCCTCAAGAAGCAGCGCTTTCTACACTGCGTCCCCAACTATAGCAACAAAAGCCTGTTTCATGCTATCTCCTTACAGTTCATCCCTTCAACGACCTCTCGCAAATTTGCAAACCCACAAAAAACTACAACTGTGCAAAAACAATCGAATAGCCCAACGGCGAATCTCCTGTGCGGACTTGGGCCCGCTACCAACATGCTGAGCTGACTCTCACGAAGCCTTAAGTTTGAAGAAATCGTTAATGCAGGCAAATGCTAATAAACTATCTGCATTGACAATATACAAAAATCGCATGATCCAACGACATCTTATTCGTCTTCTCAGATCAGGGAACGTGCAGGGCATATGCTGACCACGAGGGCCTACAGTACCGTGACCTGCTCCCAATGACTGAGAAGTAGAAAACTGTGAAGCACGCACGGCAAACGAACGAGGAAAGCAGAGAGAAAGGATCATTTTGCAGGTAAAGTGTCCTGCCTGGAAGACGCCCCCAACTTCCTTCCTTGTTCAAGATGTGTACTGTGCTCTGCCAGTGTACACAAAGGCAAGACTGAAAGGCAGACTTCTCTCCTTTATCGTTCCTCGAAAACGCTGGATAGAAATCGAACCAAGTTCAATTTGTATGTCAGGACCGTAACTCAGGGCACAAAGCAGCTTTCCACCTGCAAACAGACATTCACTGAACTCTGTTGTCAACAACGTAAGGGCATATTTAACAGAGAGCGCAAAACTAGACACCACATATTTTTTTTGTTCACAGTCAATGCAGTCTATATCATAGGGGAAAATTAAACTGTTTTAGGTGACAGGTGAGACAATAGTGAGGCTGGTACCGTAAGTCTGTTTAGAGGTCGTGTGCTCAAATCAAACGAAGGCGCAGAAGGTGTTTCCGGATATATTTTTCATAGGAAACTATCTGTCTGCACGTCCAGAATAACGGTCATGATCCGGAAAATTAGCTCAATAAAGATTTACTTTAGAAAGAAAACATGTTTTCTCTGTAACAAAAAGGCTTCCATACCTCGACAATGCCGGGAGGGACATGCAGTGGTTGAGTGGCTACAAAATTGCGCGCATCTTAATACCATACTGTAGTAGTAGTAGTAGAGTCCGAAAGACTCCAAAGTGAGAAAGGAAGGCGGCTAAGGACAAAAAAGGCATTTAACCAGTTACCTTTTAAAAAGGCAACCCTTTATAAGAAAAACTACTACCTGTTAAGCTTATGTTAAGCGTGGTGTTCATTTCAACTATGTCAATTTGTTGGTAAATGGTATCTTCAAGAACGCGAGACAGTTCTCAAGTGTGAGAACAAGCGAGGTAGTGCTTGCGGTGGTGGCCAGAGAACCGATTTGAAGTTGCAACAAAGGCTACGAGTTACCTGTGGGTGGTCTAAATCGGCATTTCTATTACTATTTGATTCAGAACTTTTGTGGCATATCTACGCCATTCTAGCTTCTTTGATCGTCCTACACGCCTTTCTGTGCTTGGCTTGAATATCTTGAGTACACTGGTGGCCCACAGCTGTTGAAATACTGATATAGGACATTACAATGATGACAATGATGAGTTCACATACGTCTGCTATGGTCAGCGTCGTTATTGAAATGATTGTAATATAGGCTTTCTTTCGTTGGTATGTGCTGGTGACTGCAAAGCTGAGGAAACATACAGGCAAAGAGAAGGAATCAAGCCATCAAACCATTTCCGTTATTCGGTCCGTTTCGAGGAAACTTTGTTCGTGTCGAAGATGATCGCACTCGGTAATGTTGAGGGGAGTTGGACTCGTCGGTGGAGGATACGAACGAAGATGTAGAAAAGCATCTACTTCGTCTAAAGAAAACGATAACGAAGTGACCGCATGTGCCATGAAAGATTTCAAGCTGGGTTACGGCAAAATAACACTTGACTCGTCGTAAAGTTGCCGTATCGTCAGCAATGCTTGTACGAAATGAAGGTTCTGACTCTTCGATATAACCTGAACAGGTGAAATACATAGAGCTTTGAATTAAATGCGGATGTAGATCGTTAGGACATAGGATTCTCTGTTTGCACTATTGGACCGGGAACAAAATATTTTCTTTCACCTTATGTTAACGAAAAAAAATAGGGTGCTTTAGCTTTTGCGTGGAAAACTGAGCAAAAACTTTACTCGATCTGGTTATAGTATTAGCATACAAGGAACGCCCTATTCATGGCTAAAACAGCAGTAAAATACCTTCCTAGCTCTAAAACAGGCACCGTTACTAATTCAAATTTACGAAAAGCTGCAGCAATTGACAAAGAAGTCTAGGTTAGACTGAGCACTGAAGTTACTTTGTCACAAATTCGTTATAATCGTCTACAACTTTAATTACGTTTTCGGCTTTTTTTGATCGCGTTATCGCGGCAGAATACGCCGCACATCCCGCCGCACCGTAACATCTTTATTCAATATTTCTACCTCAAAAAACATCGTTTTGTATCTGTGTATGCCGTTGTATTTGCTTGAGACGAGTCTGTAGAGGCGTCGTGTACAGATAGTCATCCATGCAATACCTGCATATGTTTTTCCATTTATCATGGGAATGAAGCTCCAATGTATCAACTTCCAAGAGTTATCCGTACTCCAATGATAGTTGTCCAATCGCATCGTTATTAGGGGTAGCGTCCGTAACGGTCTTTGTGTTGCCATGGCTGTTCTGCCATAGCTCGGCTTCGGCTGTTCATTGAAGTGAAATTGCAAATGACTACAATAGCCAGCCTCGAACGATTCTAGGCCCTGACGTCGTGCTAGAGTGTGTATATCCGTCAGAGTGCCTTGACGCGGCGGCAAATGGCTGTAAATATGTGATCTGTGAAAATGACTGTATGGATCCCGATTTCGCTGACCCAGGCTTGCTTGCGGCACCTGACTAGACCTGGGCATGCCCGGAGAAAGCTCGTTCAGCTTCGGTCGAGGAAACACTTAATGGGATAATGGGCATTGGCGCGATTCTCGGTTTCGTCTGTTAACCAACGCCGAGCTGAAGGCAAGGGCTGGGGTATGGGACGCCCACAACCGCGATCATGGGTTGGTAGAGCGATCTCTTACTATCCAACGCACATTTCGCGCATGGGTTACGGATGGCTAGAATTTGTGTTGTTTTTACCAGCCTGTTCGCTTTAACCTGTGCGACGTTCAATTATTAATAGATGCGCAGCCGTAACTACAATGCTGGCAGCAGCGCTGTGTGGTGCCGCACGTGAACCGGTGACGTTTTTTATTTAAAGGCATATCATGCTTTATGTAACTGTGCCCATATGTAATTAGCATTGAATTCATATAGCCATATATGTACGCGTGTGGGTATATCAACGATTGAGTATTTTCGTGTAACTGCACCGTACAAAGCGGTCCTATCGTTTTATGAAGGGTTAAAAATACCCTCAGTTTAAGTTGTCCTACAGTCGTTGAGACCCGTAAATATCTCCGCCTCGAACATGCGGCGTGTGTGACCTATAAATCAAAATTAATGACCATGTATTGTCACTTTAATTGCACCTGCATCCTATAACCAATTACAGTTCTGGTATTCCTCTCGCCAAGAAGGAGATTGTCATTCTATTGAACACACGTTGTGACAAACTAGAAAGTTTGGCTAAAACGACCTTTTTTTTTAGGTCGTTACTAGCGGTCCTTAACAAAAAAAAAACTGGCTTTCAGCTTCGCGTTAGTGTACAGATTGTAACGCGAGATGTCCTAATGCTATAGCAAATACAGCACAACATTTGAAACCTTCGCGTATTGTTGATAACGAAGGCAAAGAGGACTAACTATTTCAACAAAGATACCACAAGCTTATCCAGAGGTATAATCTCGATTTATCTAATAATTGCTTCTCTGCTGTCCGTCTACCCTCCACGAAAGGCCGCGTCGCGCTCTTTCAAATACTTACCAACTAACATGTACCTAAAGCGGTTAGGCTATTAATAGGGATCGAACGTGTACAGCCATTTTCCGCTGTTTCGATCTTGTTCGAGTAGTTGCTAATGGTTCTTTCTTTTTCGTTCTCTTCTGCAGTAAACCCTTTTCTAAATGCTTATGGATCCGGGATTATTTTAGAACTAAATGCAGTACGCTGTTAGGTCCGCCATACTTCGCTAAGTGACGCAAGAGGTCGATAGACTGGCCAGTTGGCCATTTTTTTCTCATTGAAATGATTTCGGAAGCAACAAAACGAGGACCTGAAGCAGTAGCGGCGGCGGCGACAGCAGCAGCAGCAGCAGCTATCTATAGAAGGAATCAGATACACAGACATACAAGTTACCCTTACTCGTACGCAGATCCACACATGCCAGTAGAGAGGGCTGAGAAAGGTACTCGTGCAGTTGCATAGTCCTCAGTCGATCCAGTGACAGCTAAAACCATCCATGCGGACTGTCAGCTGCTTCTGGTTGATTCATCTTCGTACATAATTTACCCCTCGAAGCTATCAGCTTCGATACGGACCTGTGGAGTCGAGTACTTCGCACAACATGGCAGCACAGTTGACCAGCCTGCCAGGAGGGCGTTCAGTCGGCCGACAAAGATCATCACCGCAGAAAGCACCGCTCGAGAACATCGAAGCAAACTATGAAAAATCGTTGTCACGGTTTAGCCCGACCGAGTCGTCGGGACTAACGTCGACATCACTATCTGCCTTCGTACACTCGGCGCAGGCTGTCATCCCCTGACGTTTCTATCCCCCAAATTGCCGCAGCTATAGTCACACACGTATGAACAATCGAGATTTGCCCTGGGTGGTGTCGTCCGTCATGGCTACTAAAGGCCCTGGCAGCCGCCTTTGAAAGAAAGCAACTGGAACTGCCCGACTAAGTACAGCGTGAAAAAGCGGCCGCAACACGGATACAAAGGGTCAGCACGAACGAGACAACACGATGGCAAACTGTGCCTGTTGTTGGTTTCAAGCTATAACCTATTTTTGGTGTAAATGTCCGATATTCACTAAGTTACATATTGCAATGACGAAACCGACAAATGGTTGTTTCAGAAATCAGAGCGCTTCTAAATATTGTTAGCTATAAGTGGCGTAAAAAACTTGATCGGATAGTTTTTTTCAGCTAAAATATTATGGGTAGTCAGCGCATGATCATGCCACAACCCAATTTGCAGTAATTGTAAAATACTACATAACACAGTGATTTCACACTTTCCGAAAGTCAACATTGAGGGTAAAATAAAAATGGCCCCGCCTTATGCTTGACTTTTTAATTAATTAATCATAATATTATGAAGAATTTATGGTTTCTTTCTCCGGCTGCAATCGGCAGACAGTTCAGTTTTATGCCACCATTTCGACATTGAAACACCCCGTAGATAACAAAAAAACACCTGTTGATGATTGAAAATATCCAATAGATATTTTCGAGTAAGTATGAAAACGCTCGAAACATAGTATTGAAGTATATTCCGTAACTAGTGTTACGTAGTAAAACGTAGTTGCTAATGATCGATGAAACATTTGTTTAAGTTATTATTATATCTAAGCGTCTGCTCAATGTTTACTAGCTATAATATTCGACGAAATAGACGCATACCCCTTGTTACCTTAACATGTAGAAAAGCGACTTGGTTGGGGTAAATCATTTGTTGATACGACCAAGTTGATATAGCAAGACATACGTAAAACAGGAATAGCGTCTGGCACCAGCTGTCGCTCTACCACTAGCTTGCCGTTGGGCTGGCGTGAGATTTCGCCCGTAGAGACTACGTGAGGCCATCGAGAAGAGGAAATGCCGAAGGGTTCCTTGGATAGTCTTTCGAGGATGGGTCTTGTGCATAGTGGAGACAGCGTATCACGTGTTCGAGATAGTTTGTGTGTTTTGGCTTCTCCTCTAGTTGTAGTAGGCGAACAAGAAACACGTTTGAATTGCATAGTGACTTGATACGACCTGCCTGCTCCAGCCCTTTCGCCCAATTCAGACATTTGAACAAGCAATACACGACTGACGCGTTGCTTCGATTCCAACATGTCGCCTAAGCGTACGACGTTTTTAGCACTGTGACCCCTGCAGCTGCCATTGTCTACGCCTTCGACTACGATTACCCGCCACTCTTCGATCGATTTGCCAGTTTTAACCGTTCGCCTCGTTGTCTACCTATCCTTGTGCCGATTTGTTCGTGCCCTAACTAGCAGTCTGAAGTCACTGCGATGTCGTCGAATAGTATGCGCAGTCGACCTGTGCATCGTATTGGCCCAATTTGGGGGAAATACAGTGGAAGAGAGGAACATTTGCAGAAATCTAGCAGAATCGTGGCTTATTGACGGGTAAATCGCGAATGCTTTACTAAGTAACACTGCTTGTGAGGCCAGACAAAGAAGAATCTTTATCTACGTAGCAGTAGGATAGTTTAGCGAATCGGAGAATTTGTGGATACGTTTCTCAGGGCCATCTAATGATTATAGCAACATGGATCCCTATACAACCTAACTTGGTATAGTACAACGTTAGCCGTCCAAATACGTTATATGATGCCAAACGGAGTTGGACTAATCCAATCGAACCACGCTGGTTAACAAGACGCTTTTTTCGTAATATCAGCTTTATAAAAATAAACCTAGACCGCTAGGTGTCCAATAGTCCAGTAGGCAAACGGGTTACGAGATTAGTATGCCATTATAGCTGAGCTATGCATATTTCCATTCTTAATATTGCTCAAAATCTGCTCATGTTAATTAAACGACAACACTTGGGTGAATGATACGGTACCCCATGAACTCGATAGGTGACCTTTTCATATTACTTATATGTACATCTATGTCTATCGAAAAGAGATAAGGGATCGCAATGTCAACAATATGTGTGAGTAAAGGAAGTTGTTATTATATCTACGTACCCACGTGCGTTGGTAACTGGGCAGTGCCAATAACTTGTTGTACTTTACGAGCCGTTTGTGGACAAGTTAAAGAACGCGTGTCGCTCAACGGTTTATACATTCCGCGTTAAAGTTAGCTGCTGTCGACAGATGCTTTTGGCCACCTCAGTTTTCCTCGATGCTAGGAGGCAGCTTTGAACCCTTCCAACACTGTTCCTATTCAGTCGACTGATTCCATTCAAAATGCTCTAACCCGTTATCTACTAAAGGCTTCGCTTCTGCAACAATCCTTTGCGATATATGACATAACGACATACACGTTCAGCCGAACAACGTATCTCTCGGCAGCACGCTCTGAATATGGCTGTAACAACAAACAACAAGCAACAAGATCACGCGTGCCGGGGTTTCCGCTTAGCCAGCTACTATACTGCGTGAAATGCACGTTTAACTTTTAATTTTTCGATAATCAATGAACAAGGAACTTGGACACATAGTGACGTTTGATTTTGTAGCACGTATGGAGAGCAGGGACGTTATACTGGAACTGAACAGACAGCAGATAAATGAAATAATATTGTCGACAGTGTATCCAAACAGTACGCTTTAAAGGACCATAAGGCTTTATTTTTTTTCAGTACAGTTTGTTTAAGTTTAGTTATGGATAGCCGATAAGGTCTATCAGGCAATCCATTGATTGATCTGAATAACACTCGGAAATAATGTCTTCTTTCTGATTAAAATTAGTTTACCGATACTTCGCCTTTCAGGTTGTTAAGTAGCAAATGATTTTGAGTGGCCTGTAGAGCTGTCTGGTCTATGTATCTCCAAATAAGAACGTCCACGCTCGAAATTCGAAAAGCCCAAACAGGCAAGGCCAATGGAACCCGGAATGGAGCGATGCCTTCTTTGGCAGTCTGTCCCGCGCGATTGTTGACGTCTGAGTTAGCACTGAATTGTGCGTTCTGTCCTACGTAGGCAAGGAATCATAGATGGGAAGTTTTCACTTGTAAGCCAGCCCATCGCCGCCGTTACACGGGCGGTTCAGTGGAAAAGTGTTGCACCGATTCGATTACCAGCTTTCAGCTATCCAAAGGAAAATTTATTCAAAGGGTCATCTGACGTAGGTAAAATCATTTTTCCATTAGTCAGTCCATATGGGAGCTTACTCTGATAATTATACTACGTATCGTTCTTAGTAGGTAACTTGCACAAGCAATACATACTAATTCCAGATCATCAATGTGTTGTTTTAAACGTGACACGTTTATACGGGTCACGAAATGCCATAAAGGTTAGCTAATAATCTGAAGTGCTGATAAGCTGACACTCCGGAAACTCTTGAACTCTGCAGGGCCTTGCCGAATTTGCCACGCGTTAGAATTACGTAAAACCTACAACATGAACATAAAATCAAGAAAGGCAAACAGAACTGCTAGGTAAATTTCTATATAACAAGTGAAACGATATCTTTTAGTTTACGCGATAATAAAAGCTCGACTGGCCACGCAATACCCACCTAACGCTAAGAGTATGCTACACATGTAAGTAGAATACGAAAATTGGAATTGAAGATTAGGGTAGAGGGGATCATTACCTTGGAGTAACGTGCTCATGCCCCCTGTGGTATACAGAACAATTGCAAACTCACTTTTGGCGTATATATAATTCGAAACGTGGATTATTTTTAGTCTGCTAACTTGACAGGCGGCTGGGATTTGATGAACTGAAAAATGCAACAAAGACTTGGGTTGGATAATATGACTATTGCTTCGTATTGCTATGCTTCGATTGAAACGACCGGGCTTTAATCTGTGTATATCTTTGATCAATAACTGTTCTTCAGCCTTACGCATTGGGGGAGCTACGTAACAATGGAAACGACAGAGACTGTTGCTCTTAATCGAGTTCGCATCGTTTTGTGTGTTCCCTGACGAACCACCCGGTGAACATCTCGCTTCACAGTTGGTCGTTTGAAGGACATTTCGCGTGCGTGGCATAGCACTATATCGACTCATTACATCACGACCGCTACTGGCTGGCTAACTAGAATAGGATCGAACAGTATCAAGATCTATGGCTTACTACTGGAGTACTAGATCCAAGGGGAAAATTGTTCGGGGTCGAGTGGACTAAGACAAAACAGACAGAAAGGACGTAACACAGCCCTTTTACGCCTCGGAATGAAGGAATGCAACAAAAGAAAATGATCAATTTTTCCCACTTTCAACCCTTTGCCCTTTGTTGAATCGTGCTCTTTTTTCTGCTGTTCTTTGCAATGCCGCAGTCTTTTTCTCAACTCGCTGTGGGCTCGTCGTCGTCCCTCATTGGGAAACGCCGCTCTTTGAATATCGAGTAATCCACGGCGAAGCGGTCTGATCGAAAGGGGGGGGAGAGGGAGCTGAACCGTTCAACAATTGACGACACCAACAACGAAAGAATTTTTTGCTTCGGGTACAGTACAATGAATTGACGCGTCAGTTTAATCGTTAGTCTTCCCGGCGCTAACCGAATAGTGAAATCGTGCACAGCGATCTCAAAGGTGGACATTAGGGACACAGGAGAAGTTCGACATTTACGTAAGGTACGGCCGTTACGGCCTGCACCGCTACTACTTCCGATCGCAACTCGTAATTGGAACTACTCGCTTTTGCACTATGATGCTCAGCGTTCTATGGCGACCTATACAGAGTCATATAAAGTGGAGAAAAAAAACTGATCTTTCACACCAAACGTTCATTACCTTTCGGGGTTGGACATTTTTGTTCTCTACAGGACATTGTAAGTGGCAAAGGGCTATCGATCCTATTCGCTTAACGTTTAATTACCAACCTCGTGCATACAGTGTTAACTACAGAAGTTAGAAAAACGTGTAACTATGCTACCTCACGTTATAAAAGGAGTTCACCTTTATTAGTACCTAACGCGTTAATATACTCACCCCTATATGTCTGTCTAAGTAGTTAACCACCTACCGTATTTATGACTACATACAAACAGACATCTACATCACAATAATGACACGCTATGCATGTATTTATAGGACAGAGATTTATTTTGGAGGGTGCGCCCAGTGGTGAAATGCAGATTATAGATTTGCTGTGGTGTGTAACTGTGAAATCTAGACCTTTTGCATGTCTATGTGTAGGTGCATATTAGATACAATGATAAAATCGTTATATTCGCCATGCAGCAATCAGGGGAAAACCCATTTGTGAAGTTTGGCGTAGCGTCACACGTCTGGTCAGGCCCGCCATCGTATGAGCTGTTGTCCCCAGCTGCTCTGTGGCCCGTAACGTCCGTGACTCCGCCAGGCAACAGGCGTCAGTTCCACCGTCAAGCGTTCGAACAGGGCTCCCTGTAGGCAGACATCTGCTTTTCAAGCTGAGCGTCAGCCCGAGCCTAACTCTAATCCAACAAGCGACGCCTCCATAAAACGTCAGCGCGCCGACGACGCTCTCTTTCGGGGTAAAGCACGATGTCGTCCCGATGTCGCCTTTCTCCCGTGGTCACTTTCCCCCTTTAGCTGTCAGCCCTTCTGCCCTTCTCTTTTGTCTCTGACTCTCTCTGCCTAGCCGCCGACCTTCTATACGAAACGCCCGTCAACGGGATTTCATTGCTCCCGGCGGCCACCGAACCGACGAAACCTGCCGCTCTCCACTATCGAAAACGCTATCAAGCGACGCCAAGAATCACGGGCCCGTAGCGGGCTCGCCAGTGTGCACGAGCTAACGGAGCACATCGAAGCCTCGTCGAAACACAACTGGAACAGTTTTTGGGGGATTCAGGCGGCTTTGACAGAGATGGCGGCAAGCGAAAAGGCGGGAGGAAGCTCGATGTTTGACCCCTGTTGTGCCTTACCTCGCTACCTTACTTTAAAGAGCACCCAACATGAATCTGTACTACGTCCAGTTCACTATGGGAACTGTCCATGTTCTCTTGCTTTACTAGACACTGATATCATATTCACGCATATAGAGACCTGTATGCATGTGGACGTACATGTCTCCATACTTATACCCTGTGGAAAAAACGGAGGTTTAGAGGAAAAAAAAACAGCCAGAGAAATCGGTACAAAAGCTTTAAGTGGTTACCATACTTGACATATAATACATAACTCCAAGTAGGCGGCCATAGTTATACTTTTCTATGCAATACTTTGAACACCAAAAGTGATCGAAGGAGCGAAGGCACTGCGTACATAGAGTTCCTCGGTGAACGATCATGAATTAATTTAATAGTTAGTATTATGACAGGTTACGTATAGACGGTCACGGGAATAAGTCTCTCGGTTAGCTATTATCTGGCAGAATGACAATCGAATAGCTCTGTTGCTTTGCAATACACGTGATTATATTTTTAGACATAAGACCACTTTAGCGCATCACGTGTAATGATTCGAAGGGGTGAATTTGAAAAAATTACCCCTCTTCAATTTGTATTGTATCGCATGCATGGCACGAAGAACGCAAGAAATATGCAAAATGGCCAATTAAGCGAAAACTCTATTTCACGTTTCTCTGGCATATAGGCTTGCTTCTGTTTCATATGCGTCATGAAGTCTGCCCATAAATGATTTCGCTATCAGGATCAACAGTGTGAAGCCTGCTACACTATTAGTATTGGTTTTTGCTGCATCTGCTATCGATGAGACGAAACTATCTTGACTATGAAATGGGTAATATGTTACTAATAACGCCATCAACTTGGACGTTTCTCTGTAGAAATAGCATCACAGTTATATCATGTAGTGCCTATTTTCAGCGGCAGAAAGCTATAGTAAAGATTTTAAATCTTATTTTTATATTATTATTATAATTTTAAATGAATACTTAAACGTAACTGTAGTAAGAAGTATACATTTCCTGAGCAGGTTCTTCAAAAACACGCCAACCACCTAATGGACCTAACCTACATCAATATGTAACGTTTCGGAATAGTAAAATTTAGCTACGTTCGTATTTTTTAAATGTAAAAGGTCAAAATACTCCTTTGACGAGACATCTGTCCTTAAAATGGGCTTCTTATCTGCTAATTTCGCCCAAAAACTAATGAACGTAGTTTTTCTGCCGAAAAAGGCTGTTGTCCAATATCTCTATGTCAATAACAGTTTGTATTGCAATTCGACGTACTTAACGTAAAACGACACACTAAATACTGAACCAGCTTGAAACATCACAGAATAGGTTTTGTGACTTTGGTATCAATTGCCCTATAAGTCCCCCGTTCACTTAACATTTTCGGCACATGTTGAGCCTGCTACGCGCGCTGATTTTTAGCCTTGCTTAGGACCGATAGCAAAGAATGAAAAAGAGTAGGAAAGTGGGTTCAGGGAAATGGGGGTAGTGACGAAAGGACGTTCGCTTTCTGGCCACGGTTCTCGAGATCCTAAAAAAACGACCAAGCTATTCGCTCGGTTGCTAGCAAGCTAGCTACTGGCAGGGGCTATCTCGTAGAGACGAGCTAATAAGGTTCGCATTGGTATGCACAGCAGATAGCCGAGCGAGCCGTCGTAATGAAACACCTTCTGACCCGTATCCTCTTGGGTCTAGTGCCAACGAAGGACAACCAGCCAGCTCGTCTTGTCGTCGTTTTCGTCGTCGTTGCTACCAGCACTGCTAACGCCGTTGCCGTCCCCGTTGATATTTTTTCTTATCGTTGGACGTCACCTTCGAGCGAAAGTACCTGTGCTGGACACGCTGGACGCTGCTTCTCGTTTTCTGCTCGCTATAATTCTATGGTGCCGACATTGATCATGACGATGAGACTAAAGCCGAAACGATGGTGATCTTAGGTTTTTACTCGTTATCAACGAGTGACGCAAACGTAGCAGGGGCCCGAAGGATCTTGCGCAGCTGCGGTCGGCATGAACATGGACGGCGGCAGCGGCGGCGGCGGCAACGATGAACACGATGACGACGAGTAAGAAGCCACTGCAGATTCCTTCTTCAACCGCTTCAGCCGATTTCCAACAGCAGTAGCAATACAGCAGTAGCAGCTGCCCATGCTCAGCCCTGCAGACTCAACCCTGTCTGCAGCCTATACCCCCACCCGATGCTTTTATACCCACCATATTTCCCGTTCGGATCCCCTCGTTTCCACAAGACCATCAAACAGTGATAGGAGAAATGGGGCAACTCAACGCTTACTACTGCAAGGTAAAAGAAGCGGCAGACAGCCAAAACGGAAATCCCCGTTTCCTTCTCACCAATAAGCAGCGACAGTGGCTGGTAGTTTCAGTTGCGCTGGCGGAACGGCAAGGAACGAAAGGAGAGCAGGAAAAACGAACGGGAGCTCCTGCTGTCGAGAAGCACCCGCTTATACGAAGACGATCTAGCGAGCGGGCGACGTTTAGCGGCGGCGGACGTGAAGGGGTGGGCACAGACTGCAAGCAGGGGCCAGCGGACAACGACGAAGCTGTAGTTGCTGTTTCGGCCTCGAACTGGTAGTGGCGAGAGGGAGCCGACGCAGTCAGCGCTTCAGAGATGCCCACTATGGGTCTTGTAGCTGGTCACGATGCAACGGTGCAGACGCGCCGGCAGATTACTCGATCGTCGCGAAAATATCAGGAGATGGTTACTCATCGAAGCAGTCTCATAGCCCTTGTCCATCGTTTCACCTCTCGAGTTCTCCCTTCGTCCCTGCCTGCTTCGCCTACTTGTTAATGGGAGGCCGTTTGAGGAAAGGTAGAAAACGGGAGGCGAATATGACAGCAATGATATGCTAAGGCAAGTGAAGAAGGCGAGCAGCCTGAAACACGGCAGCTCTGGCCGGAACGGAAAAAGTGTTTAAGCCGACTGTTGCAATGCCCCTTCGAGTGGTGCATTTCCGACTTGGATCAAGTTGAGATGCGGCGTTGGATCAAGAAAATGAAAGCTAGACACCTTCTCCGACGCTGCATGCTTTGCGCACTTAACTACCTAGGATCTTCTATCGTCTATCGTTCACTGACCGGCCCGACCAGCTGCCAAGGTGTTGAGCAGAAAAATACTTCGCACTTTTGCTGCCCAACACCAAATGACGCCCACGAACAAACTAGTTAAATGTTATCGTCAAAACAGATAAACTTTAATGTAAATCACTTGAACAATGTTGAGCAAGCACTAGTTACGGTCTATTTAACGTAACTTATTGTAGGGTGAACTGAAATAGATTCGTTTTAATTGGTTTTACAGTAAATCGTTCACGGTTATTCGATTCGTTCCGACCGGAATCTGCGATTGGCTCAAAGATCATTAAAGAGATAATGCTTATAGTTCTCAATATGAGCCGAGGCAGGGACCAAAACGATCTCCCACATAACCAAGAACGAAGATCTAGTTCAGAAACTAATAAAGTATTTGATTGATATTACAGATTGTATTACGACAGACCATTACAACAGCAATGATTTTCATCGAACAGAAAACGGCCTACCGGATCGTAGGTCTCTGGGGGAACAATCTCCGCGCTCTCTCGAACTTTGCCTAACGCCACCAACATCTTGCGTAGGCGTTTCTACTATACATACTTACGCTACATCCCAAGCGCTTCCGCTAGAGTTCTCTAATTCGACAGCGGTAACATTTACCCCAATGCCAAGGTCAAGCTCACCCTCCCACGATGGCAATCCGGTAACCCCACAGCTAAGACCTACGTTAACTCCACCCCCCATTACATTAGCAAGTACGCCATCGACGTCGCCTCGCTTAGAATTTTCTCCTTCGCCTTCTTATCATGGTGTTGCTGCGCCACGAGAAGTTGATCGATACACCCCGCCTACTGTCATAGATATGCCTAATTTCCAGTGTCCGACGGTGGCTCCGAAAATTTTCAATCCAGCCTTTGACATTCCGTTCAGACCCAACAGGACGTTACCATTAGTTAACACCCCAGCGGGCGAGGCGATTGACCTCAGTACGAGGCAGAACGGTACTGCAGGTGTTGATAGAGGCCGCCATAGCCGCCAGCCATCTGTCACTGTATGTTATACCTATGACGCGTTTTTTATATCGGATGGCCGCTCCAAGAAGAAGGTAAGCATCGGTTCGTTGTTGTTGTTGTTGTTATTGTTATTATTTTGGTACTGAGACATACATGGAACGGTTAGATTCACTTTGAGGTATTGGAGGAACAATTATTTATATCTGACTATGCGACAGACACTTATGATTTTATTGACCCCAACTTAGCCGTTAACATCTCTAGGCACGTTAGTTGACAGGGTGACCTACCTGAGCTGAATCAACCTACTACAGTGGAACTGGAATGTCTGATAGAAGAGCAACGTTATGTAGTACCACGGGGGTAGATATTAACGACGCTTTGTTGATTGTACCTTCACGCAAACAGCCCCCGAAATTGAAGTCATGTTCGGCAGAGGCTATTTTGGGGGTGGCCCCCGTGGTTCCGTCGGGTCAAGCGCTTAGCAATTCCTCAGGTCCTTCGCGCTACCCGTGCTCAGAGTGTGGTAGACACTACGCTACATCATCCAACCTCTCACGACATAAACAGACACATCGGAGTCCAGACTCGCAACTGGCTAAGAGATGCCCCACCTGTGGAAAGGTATATATATAAACACACACACACACATACGCATATATATATATATGTTTCTTATGGAACCATGTCACATTATTAATAGTATTAGGGAATTAATCTATTATTGATATACAAGTATATGGACATAAAGATTAGGTGCTCGAGTTAGTCGTCGAGTCGTTTGTGTTAAGAAAAATCTTTACCAGTTTACAATATTGACCTGTTTTAGAACATGCAGCGAGTACGCCGATTCAGCTTTAATGGTCAATTCTGTACATGTAACTGCATATTTTCCAACCGAGCACTCTAATTATCCGAGTTAAAAAATGAAGACCAAAACGTTTCCCTATTTGTCACAACTGTGACAGTTGCGAAGTTGATTAACTTAGTTCGCAACGCTTAATAAAACATACCGTACACATGTTTTGAAGAGACTTCGACGAAATGAGCATGCTTGAATTGACCTGAGTTATGGCATCCCATGTAAGTAGATACGTACTACGAGCCGTTCATAGAATTGTTTTAAGCAGTATATTCCAAAAGAGTACATTCTTGCGCCTACACGCTAATATGAATCTGTATTTATTTACTAGACATATTATATTTACATATTTAGTTACTACACATAATATACTTGTAGCCTAGGTTTTTATTTCGCGTGTCCTCTTAACTTAAATTTCCTCCATTACGAGGAGTGCATCACTGAATGGTGTACACCCATAACTGATTGTGCTACGGTCAGAATCCGACTCGTCATTATTGAATGTATGCTTTATAAACTGCAACTTCCATAAATATCGCAACAAATCCCCTGTCTTTCGCTAATATCTTGTCAGAAAGTTACTAATTTGCTAGGAACGAGCCAATAGAAGTATCCTGGCTATACTTCTCTAATAAATTTGATTTCAACCGCCTCTAAAATTGTTTTCCTTTATGAAGTCTTGCATTTTTCAATTTTACTTTAACGTATCTCCTCCATTACGGATCTCCCACGTAACTCTACGCACAATGCTGTCAGCCGCATGGGTTCCAAGAGGTAGAAGCATAGCCACACAGCGTACATGGAAGACAATGGGGTCATGGTCTTTTACTCTGTTGCTTAGATGGACTTTTCTCGGACAGTAAGAGTGCATTTTGAATAGCCGTCGTTTTAGCATCGCCACCTCAACATCAAGTTTCCCCAGGGAACTTACCTAAGACGAAGTGGGTAAGGGTGCAAGCTAGGAGAACTCTCTACTTGATGCTCAGTGTTAACCGACCTCGGGACGGTTGTTATGCCGAGTGCCGTACGAGTAGGTCTCGAATACAAACAGGGTTTTAGTCCGCTGAGGGTGCTCAGACCAAAGATTTTTTGACTAACATTGCTACGTCGGTGCTCATCTCCGACCGAAGGTGAACGGAGCATGGCTCAATCTCCTCTTCACATAGTGCTCGTTTTCGCTTATTGTTGTGGTCGTCGCCTGTGTCTATTTCATTGGTTCATGAGTCAGTTCATCCGTTCGAGCAGCAGTTGAAAACCATCTCTAGCACCTCAACGAGCCGCAAATGCCAGCAACGTAGCGGCAATAATAGAGGAACTTGTCCAGCTCTGGCCTTCGTTCCTTAAACGCAGCAGTCAGCATTGGCTTGATGTGGGGGCGTTGGGCGCTAGGATAGGGACGTATATCTAACGTGCATCTAGTTGGAAAACGTAAGCACCAGGACTGGGAGCAAGTTGAATATGGATATGAGCTGTTGAAACGTCTTTGCCCACATTCCGTCCTTACCTAACGAACACCCATCAGCATTGCACGCAAAATGGATGACACATTTGCTCTGATGTTGCCTTCACCTGAAGGCCTTTTCAAATGATGCTGAAAGGCGCTGTTTTTATGGTAGATCTCTAAAAATGGACGGTCTTATACACCAAAAGAGGTTTCAAAGGCGTTTTTCAGATGAATATTACTGTTATAAAGTTAGTCCGACTGGAGATTTACATGTAATTGTACCAAATGAGTACTTTGATCTGTTACCCGATCTTTAAAAAAATGGTATAAATAAAGATCTACAGCAAATGTCTGAGCGGTGACTGAATTGTATAATATACAGAGTTTGAGACGTTTACGTTTATTCAAGCATGCTTTCTCTATTGCGTAATTTAAACCACGTAGAATGTGCTTCACAAAAGATTACCATGTGGAAAGATAATCTACAGTAGGGAGGCCCATGGGGATTCTACTGGCTCATTGATAGACACTTTATTAGAAGCAAAAATTGAACAACAGCCGCACCAGCACCCAAAGTGTTCAAGATCGCCAGACAATAATTCCTCAGGTAGAGGCAAGAAACATTTTATAACGTGTTTATATATATTTTATCTAGAAATTTCCGTATAATTACATCGATGTTTTAATTTTTTCATTGGGAATCTTTTCTACATATGTAAACCTAGAGTGAAGTTTCCCAGGGAAACTCTACGCTACATTATATTTGTCTAGCCCGTTTCATGACTGTAATTCTCCATCGCTTCGAAGGGTATTCAATTTCGTATTATTAAGGCACTGGATTAAGCTACAAGTACTGTTTTTCTACATTGTTTTGGCATGTTATTAGGTGTATGTATCGATGCCCGCTCTGTCAATGCACTTACTCACTCATAAGTTGAGTCACAAATGCGATGTTTGCGGGAAAGCCTTTTCCCGACAGTGGCTTTTGCAAGGCCATATGCGATCACACACAGGTAGGTCCTAAACATGCGCCTGTCCTTCAAATCGCGCGACCGTCCTACAGAGAGGACTCTTATAACGTATCCCGCATATAACTGTAATCTGTCATTCTGAATGCATAAGTTTTGAATGGAAGTATTGACACTGCTAATATTTAGTCACATGCAAAAGACACATAATAAAGCATATAACATTTCAGTGTCATAAGTCTTACGTCTTTCGATTGTTTTCTTTGAAGCACATCAAGGAACTAGAGGCTTTTTCAATACACCTTGGCATAAGCCTGGTAAGATTTGGCAAAGCTTGGTGAAGCTTCTCCCTCTTTACTTGCATAATTTAAGGCACTCTTAACTATCAATGAGCTGGTAATAGTTAGAAGCAAAACTATCACTAGTATATTAATAGTCGGCCTATTGATAGCTTATCTATTAAAATGAATACGAAATAGCTGTTTCTCTATGCATTTATCTGAGACCTAGTCTAGGATTGTGTCGCTGTCATATAGTTCCCTTATATGACCTTTTTTCCCCTAGGTTATACACAAGCATGAAGTCTTTATATTATTGTATCTATGAAATACCTTTTATCAATGTATTGTTGTATAACTGCTATCTGTTTATTGTTTCGTTGTTCCATTTAGGAGAGAAACCTTTTGGCTGTGCGCACTGTGGAAAGGCATTCGCAGACCGTTCGAACCTGCGAGCACATATGCAAACGCACTCGGGGCTAAAGTTTTTCAAATGCGACCGCTGTCAACGACGGTTCGCGTTAAAAAGCTATCTCAACAAGCATCTTGAGGCAACATGTGTCACGTCGACTTCACTAGCGGCAAAGTCACTTCAGGAAGACGACCACGAAATGGATCATCTCATTGACCCAGACCCACAGCATGACTTTTACGACAGATTCGCACCGCCGTCCTCTTCATCGTTTCAACTGGACGCCGACCTACACTAACATTACGTCATCGACCAACGCTGTGAAGCAAATATACTTTTTACTGTGAGATCGTTTAGTGATTAATTAGGACGTCATTCCAATCGACTGCATTCTTAAAATTGAATTGTTTGACATCATCTGACATAGGCTTTTACACGAGGGATAGTGTTTCCATTGATGTAGTCGACCTCTTAGAGAAAAATAACGCTACAGAAAAACTTATCAAAACCGAAAGACCAATCATCGTGCACACACGTGACGTTATTCAACACACGATACAAGAAAAGCGGTTTGTCAAAGACGTTCTTTATTTACTTATCCTATAATGCTGCATGCATTTGAGCATGATTATCCCTACAACGGATAGATAGCTAGAAGCGGCTCTTATCAAGATGAGAAGGCAACTTTTTAAAGAAAGCCCATAAAGTGCGATGAAGTATCTTCCCAATATCCATTCCGTTTGATGAACATACACATAAGCTTAAAATTGATGCTAAAACATTCATACTGATATTAATGTACATGTTCTTTATGAATGCATACGAAGGTCTGCGTTTCTCAAAAGAACAAAACATCTAATTGGCTCTCAAAATCAAAAGCTAATTAAAATGCAGAAAATCTTAGAATTTTTTATTACCATGGAATGCAGTTTTTTTAGAAATCCTCGGAAGGCAGTTTCAAAAATATGGCTGCAACTGACTTTTTCTTAAGTATATCTTATGTCTATGAAGATTATTTCTAAGATGTTTCAAGATCATTTAAAATTGACCAAGATAGTGACCGACTGAAAACTGTGTTAGACAAATGGTATAATTGGCAGAAATGGTTACGAATGTATACACGAACACGCCAGAATGTTATATACTAACTAAAAATAAAATTGTTTACGCGTCAATAATGTATACCTTTGGACACGCATACGTACTTGTTGACTAAAGCTATGTCTTATAACTTGCTAGTGAAACGGGAACCGTTTTTGTTTTTTCATCTAGTTTAGTTCACTACGAACTAATCGTGAGCGCTAATGTGTTGCCTGATAGGACAGCGGCCGAGATCACCCCCGTTACTGTGCAAAATGTATGAAGTACATACAAGCGCAGCCCAGATATGATGTATTGGCAACTACATCGACTCGCACTAGTATGCACACCAATGTATGCTACTAGTGCATTCAGTAAGTAAATAAAAAGGGTCGAATATACACGATAAAAGCTTCAAACACAAAAGATAACAATAACAAGCAGACCACAAGGGCGTGCAACACAAGGAAAGAGTTCCTGAAATGCGACTTAACCATCCCACGCACTTCCGTGATACGTACAGGCCATACCGTTCACCGGATAACGAATGAACGATACATATTTTCCGTAAAGCGTGACAATACTTAGAAGACCAATGGCAAGCAAATAGTAGAGGACAGTACCTTGGATTCAAAGTGAACGCCAAAGCAGCTTAGGTAGGACGAAAAAGCTCATTTCATAACGCATAGGTAGCAAGCATATATGTTTACGATACCATACGGTGTTTCATTTTTCGTTAACATTATCTAGTACTTAGCCATTTTACATTGAATAATGATTATTTGAATTCATTGAACTCTTAGCTAGCGCATGATCTTCATAGAGTATTCGTATTAATTCGAAAATTAATTGTAAAAACCCGTAATAAACACACAAATACATCAGCAACAGCGAATATACCTTGGATTGTTTTCGAAGACATCTTCTTGTGTTTTTATTAACTAAGCTATGATCCATGCGGGTACCAGCAAGCACAAACGCAGATCAAGTGCTGAACCCTGATTACCTATAATGCATTATTTCCAAAGGAGTGCTTCGTTGAATTGACTGTATTTCTCAGCACGGAGCCTTTGAGCTTAAAACGATCCTATATGCGAATCGCAATCTCGTTAAAGCGATTTTTTACGAAAAAGTTGACGTTTCAACTGCCAAAAACCGACATCACGGCAGCAAATAGCTGTGCTTATTAGCGTTGATGTAACTTCACATTAGCCGCGTTTTTACCGCCCAGGCTATAAGAAGATGTATTAAAATACCTAGTAATAATAATAATACTAGACAATTTGCGAGAAATCAAGAAAGTTGTCATATCTCCTTCTCTGTAGAACTTCCAGGCGTCCTGACAGAAAATTACCCGCAACTGAACAGTACACAGGACCAATATATAAGAGAATATTGCAAAAATGCTTGTAAATGATTATCTTGGGACGCACTTATCTAAACGACGCGAAGGAGCCGATATCTTGTAAAAATAATATCTTCGGAAGGTCGTCAGCTATAATCTGTGCTCTTGCGCACACATGTCATGTAAAACAAATGCTTTGCATTTTTCTTCCAAATTATCGATGAACGCCGTGGCAATTTCCGATCCCAAAGAGACCTTAAAAAACGTTCTCGTCCTAACCGGAATTTGAATCTAGAACGAGCGGCATTCCTCTAGCATTTTTCTTCCTACAGATATTAGTAAAGCTATTTTTGTTTGGCATAATTTTCATCGAGTGCGGCTCAACAATTTTTCAAATTAAAGTTGATTCTGTAGAGTTTTGATTTTGCAACAAGAACAGTGGATTCTTACATGCCATATTCGTATATTGTGATCCTTTTCGCATCGTCTAGTTGAAAATGAACGAAACACGCGATGTAACCAATTTACTAAAGACGCTGTTCGCATATCTATTATAGAGCTTCATCTAAAAATGTTGATGTAGACTGTATGACGAAAACAAATCTCGATTTACACTGGCATTTGATAATGGTCATCGAGGCTGCGTGGCTTTCAGTTCGCACGGGCACATTTAACAGCATCCGTATAGGCGTTCAAAGAGGTTTCAAAGTGAGGCGGCACACGGGGCACGATGCCGGCCGAGAAAGAAGCAGAACTATATGCGTGTATCTTGACAGAAAGTTAATAATTATCAAAAAATCAAAAGATTAATTCTCATTTCCTGTTTCAAAAAATTACAGTTACCCTTTATATACATATCCTGCAATACTGAATGGATATTGCCATAATAATAATCATAGGAGTATTAATTTATTTTTTGTGTATTCGATTAACTTCATCATTTACAGAAACTTACCTGCAGGTTTCCTTTAACCGAATGGACGAAAATTGGAAGTTAATCGAATAATAAATTAGTACTTCCATGATTATTATTTCGTCCATTCGGTTCAAGGAGACCTGCAGGTAGGTTTCTGTAAATGATGACGTTCGAATTATAGCGTTAAGGTTATATTGATTTGCAAGCCTGTCCGATCTAAAACCGACCTCTAATTTAGGGACAAAGTTAGGAATCAAAGATACCTAGTAACCCTTTCTGTCCACATTAATCATATTGATTAGATTAAAAGACTTAAACATAAATGTTTAGTCACCCTCTAAATAAACTGTTTATTACCGTACTGCGTCTAATTATTAAATATATGTTGAAAGCGTTTTGCTTTGTCGTTCAATTTTGAAGCAGCCCAGCATCCCACCATCGCTTTTTGACAGGCTTTGTTACTAATCGACGGACGCTGGAAGGTCTGGATGACATGCTCGATCCGAGAAGGAAAACGCTTTCAGCTAAATATAATTTACTGACATTGAAATGAAAGCATAAGATAAGGGCTCTTATGACCTAATAGTGTGTTAGTTTGGTAACTCAACGTTCTAGATATAACCGATTTTTTGAAAAAAAAAAAAAAATACGCACAAGAACTGTTGTAGAAGTTTCTATCGAACATTCGAATAAACATGTGGACAGATCACACGGCGCAAAACAAATAAGGGCCGATCTGAACACTTCTATAGTTTCAAACAGTCAACTGCACTGTCTCTTTGATCACGTTCCGTAAGACAGAGCGTCTCTATAGTAAAGTGAAAGCGATTGAACTAGAATATTGTGCGTCCTACAGGATCTTAGCCTCTTAGAAAACGCCATGGCTCAGGTAAATTGGTGAAAACGCATATAGCCGAAATCCTAGAAAGTTCGTGCTGTCGGAACTCGGTTCGGACTAATCGAGAAATCAAATTCGCGTATACCCACTTCAGTATAATTACGAATCCCTGTAGATAATCAGTAGATCCGGGCCATTGGGTAAAAGTTGATTCAGGTGAATTTCTTTTTGCACAATACTAAAGTCGTCACACGTATCGAAGTAGTCAGTAGTACGTGCTTTCAAGTCTCACACCTTCTTAGGATAACATTATTGTTATTCGTAACTAACAGGATTTGGTAGTTAGCAATATTTACTGGCTAACGATCTGTACGAAAATACCACAAACCTCCTTTAAGGGATAATCGCGGATTGTTCTCAAACCGGGTATCTCTTGTATTACAGTATATCAGAAAGCTATAAATGTTGATTACGCAATCGATTTTTTGTATGGATGTGTTTGAAAATAGTTATGGAGCTGCGTTAGGTTATTAGTTTTATTATTTTTCAATGTGATTGTTATACTAGTGCAAAATCAGACCGTGGACATAACGATGCTCAGACATCTTTCCACGTTTGATACTGAGAGATCTTGTAGGTTAAGGTTTTGACTTGTGGCCGCATTATGGAACCTTTTGAACGAACTTGAGTACGCTTGTCTGTTACATACTACTACGTATATGATTTTCAGGTGTACTTGGTATTATCACGAGCAGCTATTCAATGAAAGATTAAACACTTTACCTTATTCAGTCTGAAGCTAGTTTAATATTTGACTCTAATCGAACGTGTTTGGCTACTAAATCGGAAAATGTATCTGCTCGATTTAAAGATTTTACCCGTGCCGACAGCGGAGCTACTCTACGTTCTTGTTGTATTCGTGATCGACCGATATTCAGCCGGCCGTTTACCGATGGCGATTCATACAGAACTAATTTAACTGAAGTCATTTACTCCGGTATACGTTTTCAGACGCGCCATGACTGGTACCAGACAGAATCCCACGTGGTTGTCGAAATTCTTCTAAAAAATCAAAAGGCTGACGATGTTAATGTGAACTTTACTTCAGACACATTATCTGTTACTGTAAAACTTTTATCAGGAGATTATAATCTCGACTTGATGTTGGCTCACGATATTCATCCTGAGAAATCCTCGTATAAAGTGTTATCGTCAAAAATCGAAATTCGATTGGCCAAGACACAGGCTGTGCGATGGTCTTCGCTCGTCCGCAAAGATGGCGCCACCGCTGGCGTTGAACCAAAGATGGTTGGTCCTAATCAAATCTCAGATATGCCGCGTTATCCATCGTCGTGCACCAAAGCGCATGACTGGGACAAGCTTGAAAAGGAGATTGAAAGAATGGAGAAAGAAGAGAAACCAGAGGGAGAACAGGTACGTGTTAGAGCTCGTATATATGAACACACATCGGTCCACAGTTTGCCATGAAATGGCCTAAAACTTAATCAAAAACCCCGCAGAAAAATCGTACGCGTTTAGACCATCGGTGAACCAGTAACTGTTGCCGTCCTTTAGTGGTCGATTTTCTGCTTATTTTGTCGATCATTAACTGACAGTGGGCGATCTTTTCTCAATGAACAAAATCTCTACTGGTGTTAAACGGCTTTATGCAACTAACTCATTCAAGAGGCATTCTATTCTAGTTCGGCTCAGTTGTTGGAGAAGGCATGGATGTAAATTATTAGTTGTGTTTATGGATAAAATACAGTCCGGCATATTACGTTGCACATCGAATTTCACTGGTCGACAACGCGATGATATAACAGAATCTCGTGTTGAATTGAAGACCACAAAACGACCTGTTAGCCAGCCCAATGAAGAATATGATTAATTTCCTGAAGTAACACTTGTTTATTCGATTTCGCAGGCGGTCAATGAGCTCTTTAAAAAGATTTATCAGGACGGAGATGATGAGGTTCGCAAGGCGATGAACAAATCATTTGTCGAAAGTGGAGGCACCGTCTTATCTACCAATTGGGGAGACATAAGCCAGAGAAAGGTCGAGGTTAAGCCTCCCGATGGAACCGAATTCAAAAAATTTACTTAAAAATTAAGGAACACAAGAGCGATGGCAAAGATCGATTTAGGGGACGTTTTTTCGCTGTACATACTACTATTATCAAGATGAACGTTCAAAAAATAGTGTGTAACCAGCTGCAACGCTATGGATCCACTCAGTAATTAGGTATTTTTGAAGATTGGTCTGGCTAGGACGAATGCCAAAGATTCAAGATTGTTAACACCTATTTGCAATGCAATTCGCTTGAATATGATTATGCGGTAAGGGTTGGACACAAAAAAGATATTTGCACGTTAACATTTTGTGGACACTTCTTCAATTCCCCGTTTTTTCGTCCCGTTGGCTAAGCCATTAGATACAGACGCTAACAACTCTCGTTCTAAGTATTTTTTTTTATGTTGGTATATTTGGGTTTAAATATGGTAATTAATTCCTTGCCATTGTTTTTTTCGAAAAACTAGACATTTATCTCTGATGTCTGACTGTTAAGCAACGTTGTTCCAAGAAATAAAAACAAAATTGTATCCGTGACTAAAATAAAAATATGGCAGTTATGTATTCACAACTGCAAAACGGATGTTGTTTTTATGGCTGGTTCTTCAGGTAAAAATACCGAAAATTAGTTCGGAAAAAATATAGTTCATATCAAGTAAATGATGCGAAATCAAAACTACTTCGACACAGCTAACTGAACCTAGAATAAGCTTTTTATTTAGTAGGTCCTTAGAAATTATGTTTATATAACAATCCTGAACATTGAAGTAAGTGCTGACGGATAATTCAGCTTAAAAGAAGAAAATAGGTAGGTGCTGACTTACCAACAAGTAGGAAGTGTTAACGCTTCACAATTTCATGGTAGACCAACCAAAGTTCACAAGATGTAAAAGATGTAGGGATGTTTGTTCTTTGAAGTAAAAGGGAGTAGAAATAATTGAACCACATGTTTACGAGGATGTCATGCTTTATTTAAAATCGCGCCAGCTCCTAAAGATGTTAACCTATCCTGCAACATTAATGTGGCACAAAGGTTGTGTCAGCGGAAGTTAAAATGTGCGTTTGAGAGTGTGCTACAAATTTGTATAGTACAAAGGAAATAATTGTAGAATATTAACCAGAGTTTAGGCTTTCGTTAAGCATTAAAAGCTGGCATCGTAAAATTTTGACCTGAAAGTGCAAATTCGAGTGAATGGGTCTAATTATGAACTTATTGGGGGCTGTTGAAGCCAGTGCGGTTTATATATACCTATATATATACACAATACAAAACTTTATCAGAATTCCTATTTCAATGTATTCCGAGAATTATTGAGGTCTTGGTCTCGTAGATTTTACGATTTCTCACAGTTCGGGATCTGAATGTGCGGCCATTAGTGAAGGTAACTAAATTAACGTTCCAGGCAACACACACTAATGGTCGTACAATTCTTTAAAGTCAAATAAAGAAGTGGTTCCTTGATAGGATCTGGCGTAACACTCAGCAAACCATCTCTGAATGAGTGATTATAAATGAGCAGAGCACCGTTGACTTTTATTTTAGATCTTGTTCAAGGTGGCGGAAATCAATGCTAAGGGCGTTGTATTCTAGTAATAGTTGAAAATCTGGAGTCGGGGGTGTAGTCCGTTTCAAGTAACGGATCGGCGACTGATCGAGAAAAAACATTGAAGTCGGACTGGACGGAGTAATGAGAGTACCCGATTTGAAACTTAAGGATCTTGAATTTTATGAAGTTGCTTCGGAACGAACAAGCGAAATTAACATTTGTTTAATTATTCTGAAGGATAAAAGTGTGTGCTGTAGTTGAAGCAAGAGTAATATGGAACACTCTCGCGTGAATTTCATGTCTTCTTCCGTAATCTTTCTGTACATTATCTACAGCGCAGCTGTAGGTAGTTCTTCCATCAATGAACGCTAGAAGTAATTTCAGGACGTTAAAATCTTACGGCTACTCTTGTGGACCACTATGGACGAGTCGTTGCGAACCGACCGCATTTGGTCTGCGCCACAGATCAGCTAAACAAACGCTTGCATTGTTTTGGCGCTAGACTGAAAGGCATGCTATTGTGTCACGGTTATGCCGACCGCTTGGAAATATGAATAGTTATTTTAAGTCAATTGATGATATTAGTTATAGCTGAAGCACCCACTGAATTGTACTATAATATGTCTTACATTTATTACTGTTTTAGTAAGTTCAACGATTGAAACCCCTCAACGCTCTATTCAGTTTGGCGCGGCCTTTCATCTTGAATATAAATGAATATTTTTGGGTTGACGTCCCAAACTGCGCTAGCATTGCACTAGACAGCTGATGTGCGACACGAAACGGTTCTAAGGTTCTAGCACGTTCCGAGCTGCACGTCTTTAGCCATTAAATTTTCAGAATTTATTGAGCATTATGCGCCGCCACCGTCTATAGTAAGCTAGCACAAACATAGCTATACACTGGGTAGTCAGTCGCTCAATTGGGATCACTCAATTATTTCACATACGCTATCTTCACAAGCTTGTACTTACGAAAGCTTCAATACAGCATGAACTCATTGTTGTTATATTTAATAGATGGTAAAATTAATTTTCATACTAGTTTTACCCTGCTGCTATTACATAAGCTTGGGCAATCTAGGTTTCATCTTCTCCTTGCATTTATAAAAGCGTGCACTGGCAGAATATAGGAGAAATGCAGAAAGGGGGACAAAAACGGGCTGGTGATGGCACGCTAATCAAACTACATTCACGGAAATAGATTAACAATAGGAATGAATGTAATAGAACTCTCTGAACTTTATTACGAGCAGCTAGATCAATTCATGTAAATATTATGCCGTAGACCATTCAGTGCTTCTATAGTTTTAAAAACGCACACCGCGTCCATATGAATGCAGGTCAGCTCTATACCAGTGCTACATCACTTAAAGATAAATTCATCATAGAACCTTGATGAATGAAACGTCAACAAAACACAGAACAACAAAGCTGCTAAGCCGGAGTCTGCTGGTTCAAGTCAGTGGTAAAACACATTTTCTCTAAGTTCTAAGTTGTTGGTTTCGATATTTAAGCGCAATGACTGCAAGAAATTGCTCTAGGTTTCCTAGAAATAAGAAGAGCTAAACCGTAAAGATTCATGGGCCACTCGTAAACTCGAACTCAGTAGAGCGAACAGATAGACAATCATATGAGTGCTACGCGATCTCCGGAGAAACTGTACTGGATATTTTTATTAATCATATTCATAACCTAGGCAATTATTGAGATTTTTATGACAAACAACTGTATTCGACAATAGTGAAGCACACTGATGTCATTTGTTAAAGTCTATGACTTGATTTATTTTCTCTTCGTAGGCACATGGCAAAATATAGTATAAGCAAGAACTATATTTGTTTTGGACAATTATTTGCATTAACGCTATACGTTTTGTAATTTGTGTTATGTCACCATTGTGATTTTTGCTCAACATTCGGACAAAGGCAACTTTTTGGTCCTATAGTCTTGAAGGCAATTATGGAAGTGATGATATATATCTATCGTTATCCTAATTGATGACAAAAATTAGAATAGTACATTGACGCAGGCCCGTTGCCTGCTCGTTCCAGTTTTGTATGATTCACATAGACAGAGTAAACTGTACCAAGTCCAAAATGTTCGACTCTAAAAATCACTTGTAATAACTTCTTGATGATGCGGAAGGTGATTTGGGTGAGCGACGGCCTTTGGACTTGCTTGAGGGCATGTGAACCAGCTTGTACTGTGGTAGACCTGCGTCAACTTCCAGATCGGGTAAAGGCTTCATGACGTCGTCGAGAAGAGTCTGAAGGGTGGGTGACACTTTGGGCGGGTGATATTCGCGAACACGAAGATCCACGAACTCCAGGCCGAGACTAACCTGGCTTGCGTCAGCGACCTTATATCGCTTATGGGCCATATCGTGTACCAAGCGTTTCGGATTGTGGCTATCTGCTAATGGATGCACTGCCGAAGTACCGAGCTCATTGTTGAGCACCATTGAATATGGCAGCAGATCCCAACTTTCCGTCTCGTCGTCGTACACAATGCGTGATAGTATCTTCGCCTTTTCTTGGACAGGTATAAAATTTTCAATAATCATATATTTCAGTTTTAGCTCTTTAGTTAGCTCATGCTGTGTTGCCTCGAGCTCTCTTCGTTCACGATTATTCTCTTCGGTGAGATCTTTAATGTCGATTTTCGCTGCTTGCAGTTTTCCGTAAAGTTTACGCAACTTTTTTGTCTTAGCATCGACCTCCTGCTGTAGGCTCGTGTAACCCTCCCGAATTTCGGAGGCACTTTCTTCATGCAACTCCAGTTTTTTCACTATCTCCCGCTCGATGCGTTTCTGTTCTGCAATTTCTTTTCGCTTCAATTCAAGCGCACGCTCCTGCTCATTCGTATGCTCAATAATATCTTTTCCCCCAAGAAGTTTACTTTCGAGGGCAGCAACTTTTGCAGCTAGTTTTTCCGTATATTCGACATCGGCGACGTCAGGACTCATTAGACCGCCCCCATCCGCAGAGCTGTCCGAATTGATGGACGAGCGACTCACTGCGCTTTTTGACTTTCCCTTTCGTTTGCCCTTTTCCTCTAGTTGCATTTTCAATCTAGCAATCTCCAGTTGAAACTCACGGAGCAGCGCGTCCTTCGGGTCCTCATTCACCTTGGGCTTGTTCTTAATATTCTTGGCTCGACTAGCATATCGTAAAGTAGTTAAAGTTTCCTCATAATTCCAGTGCGAAGGACCAATGTTTGCGATCATTATCGTCTTGGCATTTCCTCCCAGCGAATCTTCCAGCAGTCGTGTAAGTTTCGAGTCTCGATATGGCACGTGGGTCGACTTGCCGTCAACAAGACTTGAGATAACATTACCCAATGCCGATAGACTAAGGTTAATCTTGATCGCCTCCTTCTGCATGGTACCCTGCGCGTTCGTTTTGCTTTGTCGTTCTGATCCTGCTAGGTCGACGAGGTTCAGCTTGCCTACACGAATCGTCGCTGCAGACTCAGTGTGTTCTTCGATGTCACTATGCTCCACTGTAATGATGAAGATGGCATGCGATCGAGAGCTGTGTAAATTCATATTGGTTCTACCCACAGCACGGTTCTGATTGCCGACTGTCATAACTCGTTCGATTTCTTGAACCGATTTGCATACGAACGAACTAAGATCTTTGACATGGACACCGGTGTCTGGACGCTCCTTAAGTTCGAGTTTTGTACTTTGATCCTTCGCAATTAAATCTCTGATCTCTTCCTGATAGATTTCCAGATAAGAGGCACGTACGAGGTACTGTTTATTGCGTGACTTTCGTATATGGTCAAAGATGTGCTGGAACGAATTTGGTATGACACCTCGCCTTTCCGGATCAGTGCGAATACCTTCCATCGTGTATGTTTTGCCTGTACCTGTCTGTCCATATGCGAATATGGTTCCATTAAAGCCTTCGAGAACAGAGTCAACCAGTGGGCTAAATGTTTCATTGTATAGCTGTTTTTGGGTCGCATGCTCGTCGTACACGGCATCAAATGTAAACTGCTTTGGCTCTTCGTCAGCTTTTGTCAACTCGATAGAATTCCGTTCAGGGTGGATTGTCACGACACGTCGATGATGCGACTCCTTCTCTTTGTCACTCATTAATCGACATCTAACGATCACTTTGACGCTCTCCGACTTTCCCGACTTTGCGCTCATTCTGCCAGCAGCGATCAACACAACGCCGCGTGATACAGTAGTAGACACTGATTTTCTTTAAAAGCGACAAATAGCGGCTCCGATGTGTACCACCTTAAAGCGAATCTCCTTGTTCTATTGCGAAATTCTGAGTATAGTAAGCTGCTGCCAGTTGGATATGTGTGGCAATGTGACCCATACCGGCCCACCTTGACGTTTTGTGTACCGACCGGTGTATGGTATGGCGTACGGTTGGCAGAAGGTCAGTCAACTGGTTGTCAAAACAAACATCCACGTGTTGCAAGTAAGAGCCATTTGTACTTGATTGACAGCTGTGCATACCGTTCAAGCCTTGCTTACTAGAGAAGAGGCCACCAACATTCGCATTTTGCAGTACCACAGTTTCGTTGAATAACCAGAGCTGTCGAAAGGTACGACGGTCGCGGCGGCCGCGGTGTGAGTCAGCTGTGTGGCGTACTGTATTCCTATTCGAGGCTGTCTGAGGTCGTGTCGTTATTTGAAGTGTGTGGCCCCTTCGTCTGCTAGCACTTCGTGAAGCGAACCAGCGAACTCATGTCGAACTACAATACAACCCAATGGCAAAACTTCCGTGGACTATTAGAATAAGCAGGACTTAGCCACCGGAGTCACCCCTTGTCAGGAGCGGGATGCCCGCTAGCGGTTTCCATGACTCCGCGCTTGTAGGAGAGGAGGGTCGAAGGTGAGGGTATTATTCCAATCCCCCGGTCTTCCTTGGCCTTGAGCTGCCGGTTGACCGAGTGCGCGTTATGGAGGAAACTAAAGCTTTATTAAGGACTGACGTGTTAAACCGCCGGTGAAGGAGTATTGTGAGAAGCGAGGCTATGGGCTTCGTTACCGCTGTTTGTTTGATGTAAAGGACGGAACAAAATTTATTCAGAAAGCAGCTAAGTTGTGATATGGCTATCGATGCAAGCAGGATAGAAATGTTTCTGTTATTCCTCCAACAGACAGCACTTCTATTTTTGGCCATTACCACTTCAGACCAGAAATATGGTAGAACATTAACTTTTTGTCAAAAATTGAATAGTTCCAGGCTGTACGGATTCAACTCATCAGGCTTATTGACTCATTTCATTTGAGTCAGATTTTATGCGAACAGTTCCATGATGCGTCGCTTTTTAGCAATCGTTTTTTGCTATCATAAATGTTATTTCAGAGTTACCCTATCGCCAAGGAACCCTACTAGACCGCTAATGCGCAGTCCATGCAAATTTGTTGTAACCGAAAAATTGCAGAATAGTAATAAATAGAAATTATTATGATCATTATTTTAATATAAAGTGAAGTTAAATATGTAGGCTTGACGATCGAGTGTTTCAACATGCTTATAGTCAGCATGGGAATTGCGGTCACATCTTGTAGCATAAAGCGCGTTAATGAATGACTATTCTCAAAAGCTTAAACGCAGGGCTTTTGTGGATAAACCGCCGACCCGACCGCTATTGAGGCATGTGGGCAATAGAAGGAAGTACTTGGTAGCCTAGAAGGTGACGCTATAATAATAAAGCAAATAAGATAAATAATTTCACACGAACATAAACCAACATTCTATTTGTCGATCTTGTACCTAATCGAAAATAGTGGCGCAATGACATCTGAAGCGTTACGAGTTTGGCGACATGGGTCAAAAAAGCTTCAGGCAGTACAGATAGAGAAAGTAAAGTAAACCTCCTGTTGTTGGGATGAAGTTGTGCAAGTGGCGTCACGGCAATCTCAAAGCATAGACGTTTCAGAACCATGCCTACCTAAGCCATTGGGGTTGCCTTTAGGGCGCGATTATCCTAACATCGTTCAACTAGAGGAGACACAGGATGGCTTGGCATAACGCCAATTCGCGTGCTCATAGTAGAATTTGTTTGTGCTGCAACTCAGTACTTCAGATAAGGAACTATATAGAGCATGCGGAACAGATACTATATAGAGCATGCGGAAGGGGCTTCGTTCTATTGATTTAGTATTTATTAAAAGACTTACTGATATTACACTAATGACCCTAAACGAGATACGGGAATTAGTCATTCTTTAAATACATTACTACTGTTGGCACACATTGGCTGCCAGAAGGCTAATTAATCAATAAAGCATGCAGGGACTTGTTTACATGCAACCTATCAAACACTGTTGGCTTCATTGGAAAATAGCATCAAGAATATTCAACCCAGTTCCGCTCCCAGCAGATACCCTGGCGTCTACGTCAATCGTTGGCTAGGCAAGAAAAGCTAGATTACAATGTGATTGATGTGCGCTTCCGCTTGAGACCCTTCCATTAAGATTATTTAGTCCCATAGAAAACACATGGATAGTAAAAGGCAACGTTCGTGGATCCAACCAAAAAGGTAGCTATTCAGAACTGAACCAGCGCTTTGATAACAATTATAAGGTTGAAAACATGGAATATGTTTGACAGTACACTTACGGTAGTTGTGTTTGTTTAGTTTTGGGTTCAATTAGGGTAACTAGAACAAGGCTACAGAGTTATTATGTTTTGTTGTCAATATGAATCCGGAATGAAGGAAATGAGGAAAAGGTTTGCACGCCAGTGTCATTTCATTGTCATCAAATATCACACAAACAACGAAGAATGAGCTTTCGAGAAGAATAAAGTAAGGTTTTTAACAGTATGTAGTTTCCAAACATAACTTTCCAAACAGACCAGATAGTCCTTGGCTGAGCATGGCGGGTACTCTTCACTCGATGACATCCTCGCCTGGCGAGCCGCATGCTTTATCCAGTCCTGAATTGTCGAGGGTATCGGGGAGTCTTGACGTTCCTTTGGTCGGCTAACGTGTATTTCTCTCAGTGCCAAACACGGCGGCGTCGGATATTGCGTACCAACGAGGATTGTTGGCTGGCGTTGCGCAACAGCGCCACTTGATTAACAGCAGCACCCAGGGCAGTCTTCATCCTGATCGAGCGTCCAATCGAGTCCACGTTTTTGTGTGTGTGGCTGACTACACGTACGAGGGATGCAGCACGCTACGAGCGTCCTCACTCCATTAGTATTGTGCGCGATGGTCGGGCTCCTCTGGTGGCCCATCGACGCGTCGATGTTCCGAGGCAGGATTTCTATCGTCGATGGTATGTGCAAATGGCTGCGATTAAGAAATGTTCTAGCTAAAATATCGTCGCAAATATCGGCCGGTTCTTCTATACAAATTAATAAGAAGAAACTTTTTGATTTTCCTTCATTAACAGAAATCAGCAATGTCCACGGTAAAGAACAAGTAGATTCAAAATGTCTTCTATAAAACGAATTTGAACTTGTGCCAGTTATATATGTCTGAGTGCAGCAACAGGATCATGCGGGATGTACCAGATCTATTTAATGCCTGTCATCAAAGACTGCCAACCTAGCCTTTTACAGGGTAGGCCACGAATTTGTTCTTATTGAATTCAGGCTTGGGGCCGTGTGTTAAATCTACACTGTGCCCCCCTGGCGTTGCGTTCAGGTCCCATATAGCTGCTCTGCGTTTGCACAGTGCATATTGAGTATGCTTACGTGAAATACAAGGCAGACATTCGTTGATGTTTAATTTTTCCTTCAATCGCGTTTACTAAACAAGCGTAGTAGCGCAATAGTAAGTGTATGAGTAATCATGTAAATCCTCCATGGAAATAGTATATTAATCAATTATAGTTGATTTTATGTTAGTTTAGTGACGTGAAATAGATCGTTGGCAGTTTCTTATAATTTTCTACTTACTGCACAAATTTGATACAAATCTAATACAAATAACGAACGTATACATTCTGTATCTCGAACAGATATGTATGCAGCAAAAGAATTCCATCAAAAAGAAAAATACGGATGTGGGCATAGTGAGAGGTAGCCAAAAATGTATACAAAAAAAAATTACTCGTAGAGAAATAAACTGGTTTGGAAACGAATTAATTTACTGCGGCTAATAGTTATCCCGAAAGATCGAACGCCAACAGCTGACGAAGGCTTTATGCGCGTTTAGCAAGAGATACATTTAGTGCACCGCAGTCAGAAGTTTAGGTTAATTCATTTTATGTTACAAACGCAGCCCACTGTTTATTTTTTATCTTCTTCTTAATTGGCGAAAAAAAAAAGGCCGAGCGTAAAACTGGAGACAAAGCCTCAGTTCTAAGTCTATGCTGTTTTTCAGCTGCACTGGTACCCACTAAATTGGCGCGTCGCGGTGTCTCTGGGCTTGTGCCACTCTAAATACTACCTTAAGTACTATTCGACTTCAAGAGTCGGGAGAAATTGCATGGTTATAACATGGACATATTATTTTACTAAGGCCTCTTTTTTAATGCTAAAGTTGTACGCTACTATAACGTATGACTATACAGGTTACTAACCTAATGAACGCCTATATTGTTTCCTTAGTACGTTTCCTATACCTGTTGTTCGGCCACCGTTTCCTAGATGGCTTTGATAGCTTTTTTTAGCATGACATGCGCTTAGTTCATGACCAAGGATAAAAAATCGATGCACTGAATCTGTTCTCAGGCAAATGCAACGTGACGGCTCAGGCCAATACGACAAAACTTTTAAATGATGCCGAATCTCTGTCTATGGGAACACCACTATGCGCGAGGATACAGTGCAATCTGAAAACAGAAGAATTCATCGGAGAGGCGTAAGTGACACTCCGTAAGATATAGCAGCAATATCGGAACGAATATCGTTATGATATTTGCAATAGAATGAAAGGATTGACTATTTGATGATCTAATTAACTGGGTCTAAGTTGTGTCATAGATTATGACTGGAAATATATAATTTATCATTATTTAAAAAACTGTCCGTTAGTCTGGCCTTTAATCAAATAGTAGAAGGTAGTTACTTTGAGGCCAGGTGTACAACATACTTGACTCTGTCCCTATTAACCTTAAAGGGCAATTGATTATATCAAAGAAATCTTTAAGATTGCTACCATCAGGTTGGCGTGTGGATACAATCCTAAATAACGGTGAAAACTTACATGGCAACGGTGATCCGGTTTAAAAGTCGGTCCGAAGCACTCATATCCTCTTAATTTTCCAAATGCATCTATAGTGCAACGAAAATTATACAAAAAAGCATAACGCGTATCACTTATATGTTGAAACAATTAAATTAATACATTTTATTAATAAACATTAGTAGACATAGATATGCAGTATATGAAAAATAATCATGCTAAAAATAGGTATGTATGTATTTTAGCCAAATTTACAAGTAAACCCTGCTATGTGCTTCACTATATTTCCTATGCAACAACAAATAAAAACTCTCGCTAAAAACAGACATTAAGGACAAAAACTACCATGGTAGCCACTACAACCATCATAAGCTCCCGATGACCTGATATGCTGGGCTCAAATAGTGTAAAGACTTATCGAGTTTTAATTCGGTACCAAACCCGATACTTCTCCGTTGCGAGTCTCGTGTCCCACCATTGCGCAAGTGAAAGCTATTTAGAAAGGGTCGTTAAGTGGTAGAAAGGGTTTTAAGAGATACTTTGGCAGAATGTTTAGAGGGTGTTCCTGATGATTATTTAGCGTGGTGAATTAGTGCTTAATTTAGAACTATGATGCGGTTTTTTGTTTCTTAGGTGCTGGGCGATCAGCTGTGATCCGGAATGCAAACCCGTAGCGAAGAATCCCCAAGGAGTTTTTCCCGATTGTTGTCTTTCGGAATGCGACTGTTGGGATCCTCAGCTCGTTATCGATCCTGTTCCTCAATGACAAAAGCAGAGCATCGTGATGAATTGGTATATCGGCCAGATTCGGCGTTAATTTACGGGAACTTTGGTTGAATGATTTGAGGCACCCCTCCCCCCTCCCCCAACAAATGAACCCCGACGAGGAACTCCGAACTAGGGAAGATCCAAGAGTGATCATTCTAACATATTGGTGTATTTCCACTAATGCAAGAAGTCCAGCTATATACCAAAACGGTCACGACAAATAAATACTGTCCGTGCGCATGGCCAACAAAACTTTCTTTATTCACACGAATGAAGGAGTATGTATTACCGGCGGGACCTAAAACAACTACTCCTGGTCGTTTCTTTCAACCAAACGTTCAGCCCCTGGCTATGCATACACATACACGCACACACAACCACATCAATCAAATCTAGGAAAAAAAAACGCTAATACTTTTTTTTCTAAATTGATTTATTGCAACAGCTTATTTTTCTTTATGTGAAGTTTTGATAATTCATGTTAGAGTAAGCCATGTCCTTCATCAGATTGGATGGAGTTAACATAACGCTGAATGGAATGCATATCATTAATCTAAGGACTACATAGATCCAACAAGGCCATCAAAAGCTACAAGCGGCCTATAATATAAGGATCAGTACTGTAAACTGATACTTAGATTACAGCTCATTGACAATATCAGTATACTAAACTGAGTCGGGTTTCCTAGCCTTTGTACGCCATTTCTCTCTAAACGAATGCATTGGATATGGAGTAGGCTATAAATTCGTTGCTTTCATGACGCCTGTGGAATACTTCACTCTTCTGCCTAAGACATTATTTGTTAGCTTGAAAAAAAAAAGCAGCGAATATTATACAGTTCGTGAATGTCGATTTAATTCGATTGATAAGGTTTGTGGTACTTTGTGTTACCTTCTAGATGTTATCTAATATAATTTGTCATAAAGAGAAGCGTCTTTGTTTAGAGTTTTTTTTATGAATTTTATCTTCCGTCGAAATTCTCTTTGGCACTTACCTTCCGTTTTAGGGAATTCAGCTGCCCTGATGACTTATTAATTATATAGGATGTATGCTTTAACAAAGTGAATCAGGTCACAACCTTGAGCATGAGCCTGACGGGCAACCTTCTCATCCAAAGGGGTTTTCTGCACCGTTCTCTGCACTGTGCACAAGTTTCCACAATCTCATAGAACTGTTTAATTGCAACAAATTTTCGTAGATGTTAAGTGATTTTATCTAACGCAATCTGTCATGCATGAAGATCAGCAGTCTATCGGGGCCAGTTACTCAAAATGTCGTATTGGAATGTTTTGTTCTAATGAAGCTAAGTAGTGAGTTTTCTGATACTAATTTACCGTTTACTATGCCAATCGGCGGTGGATTAAATCATGCTTGTACGTAATTGTGTAATTTTTGTGAATGGACAGAGATACTTGTATAGCTCTACGCTATACAAACCGCAAAAGACCATTTTATATGTGCTCGAATAACTTCTCTGTTTAAGAAAAAGAAAACAGCTATTACGAGTCAGAGAATGGAATTCAAACAAATTATTTATACCCTGCAGGCGATGTATGAGAGCTATTGACAGGATAAAAGCAGACTGCTCTATTTCCCGACGGTGGATATGTTCAAATTGTTCGTCAAGTTTTATCTGTGATGAGTTGGTGTTGTTCAGTAATGCAGTTAGGGCGTAGGCGTCTCTGCATATACTGTTATTGTTTCCGCCTAACCATGGGCACAGGCAACTAGAGTATCTCATAGCAACATAAGCTCGATTTTTCTTGTTGCAACTGTTACTTGATTTGGTCTATGGGCTATGAGCTCCGCTTCCGCGTATCAGAGGATTGTTTTAGTAGTTGACGGTACGTGTAGAACTTAGACATCAGCCATAAGACATAAGTTACCTCAGGCTGTGGTGATTTATAATTCCATTTATTTTAATGTTTTATCCCGTCTGAACGAGGAATTCTTTTAGTGTTTACGCCCTTATGGCTGTCGTCTAATTTCGTCAGCTATGAACAGATTTTAGGCTATCCATCGAAGACAGATCTGAACTCAAGATGCCAGACTGGCCAGTCTGCAAGCAAAGGAGTTACAGCTCTGTCGTATTGCTCATCCGCTACTTCGCTGCACGCTGGGATCCAGCCGAGCCATCTAACCTAATACCTAATGGCGATAGCGGGCGTAAAGCCAAAAACATTCAAAGCCTGTCCTTCGGGCGCCTACATTTAGGTTAACAGGCATATGTAGCTAATATACTTCAAATGAAAGGGACAATACAAAAATTAGAGATAAACAGACACGACTTGAAAAATAGTCAATGATGATTGATGGTGTTTTCATGTTTCCACACGTTTTATCTTTTACGTGCTAGCCGTTTTGAAAGGCCGCTACCTTGTATACACACTTGAAAAAAGAAAGTGAGGTTTTTTCTTTGTGGAACGGTCGGTGGCATGTCAAAGTGGGCACCAACCCAGAATGGCGGAGCTATAAGCCAGTCCTTTCAGTTCATGGACTAGAATCAAGTCTTTCATACAACTATACGATTTTCTATATAAAGGTAAACTTAATTTATACAAGAAAGCAGCGAATTAAATTTTGTATAGGCGATACGAGCAGCAATCAATGGTATCTCATTTCACAACAAATAATTTCAAACATTTGGCTGAACAAAGCTCAGCCAATACAATATAACGGTCAATATACAGGAATAGAATTGAAAACGAAATAGTATTCGTACACTGGCAAATAGGCAACCGAAACAAGTGGGACTAACATGCAGCGTCCTGATCTCACTACAAGTAAAGGCCGAGAAACCCGCATGGCTGTGTAACGTATGCAATAACCTTACACATCTATTCATTAATGACTACATTATGTGTGATTTTTTGTCATAATAAACTACTATTATTTACTGGACGGTTTACTTAAATTGACTTAAAGTCCACTTAAATTTTACTAAAAATTTACATTCCTATAGATAGAGATGAGAATGAGGGTCTTTTGGACTGATGTGGCGGACGCCTTTATAGCCTTTTACATTTCCTTTCGGGCACAGTACAACGCTAATAATTTATATGTGCAATAGTTCAAACTTATCGAGTAGTTGCTGCCCGAGCAAAGGTAATTAACCGTGCTCCTACATAGTGTGAGAAGCGAAGGATTACGTTTCTCAGCGTCCCTTCGTGATTGAACGATTCGTATTTAAACACGTTTGGTGCCATAATCTTGACCACCTCAAGGCAAGAGTGATGCGAGCGTGTATGTTAGCTGAGGACCGATGCTCACAAATGGAAGTTATCTACTGAACGCACTTTGCGAGTCTATCCAATGGGATCCTGCTATCGGAGGAATCAGTAGTATGTGGTATGTAACTACGCACAGAAGCTGATATCTAAAAACATAGGTCTAAATAGGGAATCAGAGTTGTTCAAGGGGTGACAAACCTCCCGGAATTAGCATTTCTTTAATAAGAATGTTAGCATTACTTTATAGCTAAATGTCGAAATGTATTTAAACGTCACTAACATTTACTTTAGCCTATGCTTTCGTTTTCGCACTTCCATTGGATTAATTAAATCTTACTGGTAATAGAAACTTAAGTAAAAATTATCTGTGGTTAAATACGGTAGACTTTTTAGCTTTAAAATTTAAAAAAAAAATCAAACACGTTCTATTATACCCGGAGAAGGCTGTTCTTCAATTTGACACACCAGCAGAAGCAGGTAGCACAACAGATTACTAAAACAAGCTTGAGCTGAAAAGGTTTAACGTAGCTTTCATTAATAAAATAATATTATATTTTATCGAGATGTAAAGCCTAATTTATCCATATTAAGTAAGCAAGCTTTGCTATTTTATTATTCCCTGATTAAGGTTTAGGCTGTACCAAATACAAGAGCATTGTTCATTTCCTTCTTCGTTTGTGCAAATCGTCCTGGCCGTTCCCTCATAGCGGAAACTATTGGAGTATATCTTGCTAAATATAAAAATCAAATGTGATAAATTCAAAATGAGGTTTTATCCAATACAATCTTTCACTTTAAGAAACTGTTTAAACTTATTATTTATAGTTTATAGTATAGAGTTTATAGTTCGTACATAGCCCTTCATCATAATAATTGAAATAATAATAATACTGACATTATGTATTAATTGGTTGCATACGGTCCTAGTAGACAGGCTGTGTCCGGCGAGCCTAAGCACTTTCTTAAGCATTAGCTAAGAGTTTTTCATTTCACGTTAGCCCTTTATTTTGTGACACACTTTTTCTTTCGTACGGCTTCTTTGTTCCTCTTTGCAAACAGATAGATGCGCGTCGTTATCGTGTCCCATATATTGTGAGAAAATGGCAAGAAATATTAGAGAAATCTATCCATTGTACTACCACATAGAGTGTAGTTGCCTCGAGGGCGAATAGCCTAAATATTATTTACTCTTGTCTAGCTAAATTTTTCTTAGCTTCGAAATATTTTGTAATCTGGAATGGATAAGATCTCCTATATCTGCTTACAAAAACGTTCGTTACAAAAATGAATATCCAACTAATAAAGATGTATATTTATACAGTTTTAAGGTTTAATAATACAGCTGCATAATTATACAGTTTTCAAAGTTTTTATACCTATACAATCCGTCGTCCCGTGTAGCATGTATCACATGTCAGTTTTTAGGTTAAAGTCAATTTTTTACACAACGTACATTTTCGCTGTGGATTATCTGTGCATGTCATAGTTTTGTGATAAAAATTCAAAATTTCGTCGAATAAACATAGAATTTCTGCGTGGTCAAACTAAAAACAAGGTAAAGGTAATATTGAAGTTTTAGGTAAAGAAGCAACAAGTAAGCTTTAGATAAAACTTGTTTCATTTAAAATTAATGAACCTAATCTTTTCCCCTAATCCTATTCTTTGATTAAAACGAAGGCAATTAAATCAATACTTTTTACAACAGTTTTTAGGTTGCATGATATGTATATAACGTGCTCTCAAAATCATTACAGAATGTATATATATATATATATATAATTGTTATAGGTGGATTTTATCTGATATATTATCTGCAAGCGTACAAACGTTAGATCTCCAAAAGTATAAAATAGAGCAGAAAATACGTTATAATACAATCCTAAAGCTGCGCAAGAGTGCTCCGTGGATATTGTTCTGAGTTTCGTAACTCACGCTTGTAGGAAAGACCGCTGTTTTCTTTATGCTATCATGGCTTTTAAAGCGATTTAATTTATTGTCGAATACGCGGGTGACCTAGTTGTGTTGGCCATAGGATAGGTTGTGACCGCAGCTACAGCATATTCCCGCTCTGGTTGATGATGCGTCGTACACGGTTGCGCAATGGCTGACAGAGACGACACTAGAATATGGATGTAGCCTTTTAATGTGGACCATATGGAAATGTTGCATTTACTCATCTCTTGACCTGATGCCGTGTTTCCCCTCTAGCGGAAACGGACATACATGTGAATATACTTAGTTGTTCAGAAAATATTCGCGACTTTTATTGACTTTCTTTTTATTTTAGCCAAGTGTTATGTAGCGTTGGAAAGGCCTCTCATACCCGCAAGGCTGCTTTCAGGTTTTGGTTTGGATCACAGCACACTGCCTTTGTTTCGGGCATCGAAGATAGGTATGTTGGCTGACGAAGAATAGCGTTCTGGACGCTTGCTTTGCTTCCAAATTTATCCCATGTGTTTCTCTTCACAATCTAATGGTGTGATATAGGATTTTTATTTAGCCATGATAAAAATTCGACGGCGAAGATGCATAGGCTAATTTAAAAATTATCCTACCCCAAAATGGACGATGGCGTTTCTCGACAGATGTAAAAAGTCGAATGACTTGCATTCTGTGGTTCGAAGAGGCTATTTTTAAACTTAACGAGCCACTTTCAGCTATAGGCTCCCAGTATAATCCATCAACCCTAGACTGGGTTACTTCACTTTTAATGAGATAACAATAGTTAATGACGATAAAGACAGTTTTTTTACTATACAGTATTCTCCTCGAAGTAAAGGCAACATTTCGTAGCCTGGACAAGAGTACCAACACGCAAATGAAGAGCAAAGAAAGAACGGTATACAACAGGCGACCCATTAAATCAGAAAACAAAATAACGCAATCAGTAAATAAAACCCGCGATTTACCTACTAGCTAGCAATTGAATTATAGGCAGTACTATTGCTACATCATAATTCGACATATATCACTTGTCAAAAAACATACATAAAATGTAGGATAGAATAATGGAAGGAAAACATGAAAGAGAACGTGCAGCTACTTAAACGACGATTCTTGTTTACCGCCCTTTACTGCGTTCACCTTATCTATGTCATAGAAAAGTATTATAAAACGGGTAATGAGAATATGACTATTCTCGGAGCCCCAGTCTATTCATAAATCGAAAAGGATAACGCCTAGCTGGAAACAAGGATCAAAACTGATGCAGCCAAAGCTCGCACCATATCTTAGCGGTAATTCTCTCAATTGATACATTGATAATAAACTTGTCATATAGGTTAGTTAGGTTAGGTGCTTTTCTGATTGGTCAACTGTTATTAGTCGTACACAATACTGAATAGCGCAATGACAAGGACACTACAATACCTACTTTTTATAGTATGCCAAATTCGGTGCATTTTTCATGGTAAGGGTATGGGTATGGGATGCCTGAGACTAGTTTCTGAAAGGGTAGCAGGGTTGAGTTTCTTCTATAAAAGCTTTTATATTTTTTTTAAAATTTCTAATAGCGAGCTTTATGGTTAACGATCAAGCGTACGTTATGGTTATTGATCCCTGTTCCGAGCATTTGTTATGATCTCATCGAACGACCTGGCTAGAGAATTTCGACTTTTGCGGAATGCAGCCAAGATACTGAAGCTCGTTTCCATATTTATCAAGCCCCATTTCAGTTGCACTAAATAAAAATGCAAAGTCTCAGCTTTACCCTAGTTGTTGGGTCTGTTTACCTAATGGACGGTATTCAGGCAGTTTGATTTCGAAACTGAAAAAATG